>NW_028187976.1:0-143000 GCF_964204655.1 Triturus cristatus | reverse complement strand
CACGTCGCGTTTTGCGCCGTTTCCTGTCGCGGGCACTAGGCCGACCCGCACAAATGAGGTACCATTTTTCTCGTAGGACTTTGGGGAACGCGGGGTGGGTGGAAATTTGCGGATCCACACAGATTCCAGAACTTTCCATCACAGAAATGTGGGGAAAATGTGTTTTTTTTGTCAATTTTTTACGTTTGCAAGGGATTCTGGGTAACAGACCATGGTGGGAGGCAGTCAAGTCACCCCATCCTGGATTCCCCTGGGTGTCTGGTTTTCAAAAATGTATAGGTTTGCTAGGTTTTCCTAGGTGCCGGCAGGGCTAGGGTTCAAAAACTACAGCTCGTCACTTTGCCAAAAAAGGGTCATTTTTCAATACAAAATTGAGGTGTGACCACGTTGCGTTTTGCGCCGTTTCCTGTCGCGGGCACTATGCCGACCCGCACAAGTGAGGTACCATTTTTCTCGTAGGACTTTGGGGAACGCGGGGTGGGTGGAAATTTGTGGATCCACGCAGATTCCAGAACTTTCCATCACAGAAATGTGGGGAAAATGTGTTTTTTTTGTCAATTGTTTTACGTTTGCAAGGGATTCTGGGTAACAGACCATGGTGGGAGGCAGTCAAGTCACCCCATCCTGGATTCCCCTGGGTGTCTAGTTTTCAAAAATGTATAGGTTTACTAGGTTTCCCTTGGTGCCGGCAGGGCTAGGGTTCAAAAACGACAGCTCGTTACTTGGCCAAAAAAGGGTCATTTTTCACTGCGAAATTGAGGTGTGACCACGTTGCGTTTTGCGCCGTTTCCTGTCGCGGGCACTATGCCGACCCGCACAAGTGAGGTACCATTTGTCTTGTAGGACTTTGGGGAACGCGGGGTGGGTGGAAATTTGTGGATCCACGCAGATTCCAGAACTTTCCATCACAGAAATGTGGGGAAAATGTGTTTTTTTTGTCAATTTTTTATGTTTGCAAGGGATTCTGGGTAACCGACCATGGTGGGATGCAGTCAAGTCACCCCATCCTGGATTCCCCTCGGTGTCTAGTTTACAAAAATGTATAGGTTTGCTAGGTTTCCCTAGGTGCCGGCAGGGCTAGGGTTAAAAAACTACAGCTCGTCACTTTGCCAAAAAAGGGTCATTTTTCACTGCAAAATTGAGGTGTGACCACGTCGTGTTTTACGCCGTTTCCTGTCGTGGGCACTAGGCCGACCCGCACAAGTGAGGTACCATTTTTCTCGTAGGACTTTGGGTAACGCGGGGTGGGTGGATATTTGTGGATCCACGCAGATTCCAGAACTTTCCATCACAGAAATGTGGGGAAAATGTGTTTTTTTTGTCAATTTGTTATGTTTGCAAGGGATTCTGGGTTACAGACCATGGTGGGAGGCAGTCAAGTCACCCCATCCTGGATTCCCCTGGGTGTCTAGTTTTCAAAAATGTATAGGTTTGCTAGGTTTCCCTAGGTGCCGGCAGGGCTAGGGTTCAAAAACTACAGCTAGTCACTTTGCCAAAAAAGGGTCATTTTTCACTGCAAAATTGAGGTGTGACCACGTTGCGTTTTGCGCCGTTTCCTGTCGCGGGCACTAGGCCGACCCGCACAAGTGAGGTACCATTTTTCTCGTAGGACTTTGGGGAATGTGGGGTGTGAGAAGTTGGCCTGGTATATGATGCTCACTAGTTAAAGTGATCACCTTGTACCATGCCAAGCAACCCTTATGGTGTGGTTGTAAGTCAACCTTTTCGGACTAGCTGCCCTAGTGGTAGCGTAGGCTAAGCAGTCTTTGAGGCTAAACTCGTGAAGCGTGTTAAGCCAGCTGTTTTACCAAATGCAACCCCCTTTTATACCAATGAAAGGACACCACACAGATATATATTCGAAATATATATGTATTTATTTCTCAAAGTAACCCCTAGTCTCTTTATGAGCACAGGAGCACAAATCGTCAAACAAGATTATCACAGAATACACAGAAGTTGCACTTTATATGGATAGGCCCTGGTGGCCACTCGAACCATATACTAAAATAGTGGTATAAGTACCACGAACAGAAAAGGGAAAAGGCCTAGGGCCTCTAGAATCGCTGGGCCTACAAGGAGCTAACGTCAGTTAGTGACCAGGAGGTCCACGGGTGGCGTGTGCAGAGCAAATAGTCACACGCGTGCTCCCATAGGTTTCAATGGGTGCGTAAAAAGTACAAAGTTACTGCAAAGAGGATCTTCCGGATGGACTAGGAACTCAAGATTTGGAACACAGGCACTAGAGATGTAATACTACACTTGGGCACAGATGTGCCAGCTTTACCTCACCCACAGGAAGCGGGTGCATAGGCCTCGAAGTGCGTCGGGTTTCTTCTATCTGTTCCGTGGAGCCTGAAGACAAAGATGCTGCAGGCGGTCGGTCCGGGAGAGATGCAGTGGATCCAAGAGTGGATCGGAGATGTTGAAGACCTGTAAGCAGAGGGGACAGTGTTCACAGTCACTAGCCAGTGACCAGCGTGGCACCAGGTGGGTACCAAGCAATGTCGGGTGCAAACAGGGAGAAAGGTGTAGCTTGTCTCTGCAGCCACGTGGTCCCTGGAGGTCGACGACGTCCAGGAGTCGAGTCACGAGCTGTCCCACGCAGGCTCTCGCTGTCGGCGGTGTCGGCGACTTGATCGAAGCAAACAAGCCTTGGCAAAAGCAATTGTTGTAGGAAAAGGAAATAAGCTGATGGTTCTGACCAGCAAGGTCAGAAGGACTGCTCCTTTGGAGGGGAGCAAGGGCTAGTCTGGAGCAACCAGACCAGCGGTGTATTTCTTGAAGTTCGTCGCCAAGATGGCTACTAGCCAGCGGGCCAGCAACCGGTTAGGCGCGTCGAGTGGCAAAATGCAGAAGGGCCCCACGCAGATCGTGGAGATGCTGGAGGGCTCACCTTTGGTGCAGACGCTGCTCGGGTGTTGGGCTTCTCAGATCCCAAAGCACAACTTGGAGGGAGCCTCGGTTGTTGCACTTGTCAGCTTGTCGTAGTCGTTCCAAGATGGCCGGCTCCACGTGTCTCGGTGCCTCCACGGGTCTCCTCTTTTCAGGGACTGTGGATCGGGCGGTGAGAGGTCTGGAGGTCCAGGTCTTGTCAGTCTCTGGGCTCGGGCTCCGGCGGGAGGCGGCGGCAAAGCAGATGTTGATTCGCTGGATGGTGCTTGCGTTAGCAAGGTGGTCACTCCCTGACCACAGGGGAGATTGGCTTCAGTCCTCTGTGCAGCAGAGCGTCGAAGTTCCCGTCTTCTTCTTAGTTTTAAGTTGATTCCAGGATGTCTGAAGTCTTAGGACACAGCTCCTACCTTTAAGCGGATTCTAGGGGCCGGACTACCTGCTAGGTCCCTCCCTATGGGTGGTACCAGGAAGGGGGGTGGTTACACCCCCAATCCTTTGTCCAGCTCGCCCCAGGCCCGGGACTGGTGTGCCCCAGGACCGGTTTGAACTGAAATATGCACCGAGGCTCCTTGTGAGCCACAGGCATGTCTGGTTTCTTTCAAGCCCTACCTGACCAATACACAAAATCCTGTCTGGGGTGGTGCACGCACCTCCCCTGGCAGGAAACCCTTTGTCCACACCTCCCAAGCTGGAAGGACTCCCAGCAGCAGGAGGGCAGACTTGTGTCTGTGGTGGCAGCATCCATTTTGTGGAGCTGAGGCTATGTCTGATTTTACCCGGGTTTCAGGCACTGTACATGTCGTGTCCCTCTAGAAGGGTGGAATGCTAACCCCGTCGCCAGAATTGGCGAGGGGTTAGTATTCCAATTCGTATGACACCTTAATCGACATGTTTTGATAAAGCCAAACCAAAGATAGCATTTAACCGCGAGGTTCATAATGCACTTAAGAGTATATGGTATGACGATATCTGGAAACAGTAGAAGGAAGTTGTTCCGACCACTGCAGACAGGCTCAGCTCGTGCCAGAGCACCATCTCACATGGAACCACGCACTCTGCCTTCAGGATTGTTAAGGCCTGCCATAGGAGTGACTTATAGGTTACCAGGTGTCCCATTTAAGGTTAGGTATAGGTATACTACACCTAAGTAAGAGGTGATTACACCAACTTACCCCAGCTGAGTGATCAGCCAGTTGTGTCAAATTGTTAGGCCAAGCCTGGGGTGGCATAATACATGCTTCAGCCCCTGGCAGGCCTTGGGTACACCAATGCCCTGGGTACCTAGTGTACACTGGTACAGGGGCTGACAGGGTGATCCACTTCCAATTGGTTATGCACCTAGGGTGCATAGTTTTACTTTAGTAGAGAGAACAGCAGGCTGGGGGTCTGATTGGCAGGCCCACAGCCTCAATATGTCAAAAACCAGTGAAGCAAAAAGCAAAACTTTGGGGTGACCATAGGATAGCAGACCCTACTCTCCTACACAACCCCCCCCAAACGCTGGGACATTAAACTAGCCTTGACCAGTCTCGTCTTCATGTCCTAAGTGGAAGTACCTGGAGAGACCATCTGCATTCCCATGGTCAGTACCTGGCCGGTGCTCCACTGTAAAGTCCATCCCCTGTAGGGAAATGGACCACCTAAGCAGTTTGGGGTTTTCACCCTTCATCTGATTTAGCCACAAGAGGGGCTTATGGTCGGTCTGAATCTTGAAGTGAGTGCCAAACAAGTATGGCCTCAGCTTCTTCAGGGCCCACACCACAGCAAAGGCCTCCCTCTCAATAGCTGACCAATTCTTCTCTCTGGGGGTCAACCTTCTGCTAATAAAAGCAATGGGTTGGTCCTGACCATCTACATTAAGTTGTGACAGCACAGCTCCCACACCCAACTCAGAAGCATCTGTTTGGACAATAAACTCTTTGGAGTAGTCAGGACTTTTCAGGATAGGTGCAGAGCACATGGCCTCCTTCAGGTCATCAAATGCCTTTTGACAGCTTACTGTCCACTGAACCTTTTTGGGCATCTTCTTGGATGTCAGATCATTAAGAGGAGTCACAATGGACCCATAGTTCTTAACAAACTTCCTGTAGTACCCAGTCAAGCCCAAGAAAGCTCGAACTTGAGTCTGGGTGGTTGGAGGGGACCAGTCCTTGATGGATTGTATCTTACTCTCCAGTGGTTGAACTTGGCCTCCACCTACAAGGTGGCCCAAATATACAACCTTACTCTGCCCTATCTGGCACTTAGTAGCCTTGATAGTGAGGCCTGCCCTTTGCAGAGCCTCAAGAGCCTTCTTCAGGTGGATCAGGTGATCCTCCCAGGTGGAGCTAAAGACAGCAATGTCATCCAGATATGCTGCGCAAAAGTCATCCAACCCAGTAAGGACTTGGTTCACCAGCCTTTGGAAGGTGGCAGGTGCATTCTTCAGACCAAAGGGCATCACCACAAACTGGTAGTGCCCACCTGGGGTTGAGAATGCTGTTTTGGCCTTAGACTCCTCAGCTAATCTGATTTGCCAATAGCCAGCTGTTAAGTCAAATGTGCTCAAAAACTTTGCAGAAGCTAGTTTGTCTATGAGCTCATCTGCCCTTGGAATAGGGTGTGCATCTGTCCTGGTGACAGCATTGAGTCCTCTGTAATCCACACAGAACCTCATCTCTCTCTTGCCATATTTGGTGTGAGGTTTGGGGACCAGAACCACTGGGCTAGCCCAGGGGCTCTCTGAGGGTTCAATGACACCTAATTCCAGCATTTTATGTACCTCAGCCTTTATACAGTCCCTGACGTGGTCAGGTTGTCTGTAAAGCTTGTTCTTTACAGGCAGACTGTCACCAGTGTCCACCACATGGGTACACCAGTCAGTTTGACTAGGTATCAAGGAAAACATATGTGAAAATGATTGTAGAACCTGTCTACATTCAGTCTGCTGATGGGCAGGGAGGTTGCCTCCAAGGGTCACTCCTTCAACTGAGCCATCTTCAGGGTTCTGAGACAACAGGTCTGGGAGAGGGTCACTCTCTTCCTCCTGTCCCTCATCTGTAGCCATGAGCAAGCCCATGTCTGCCCTGTCAACATATGCTTTAAGCCTGTTAACATGGAGTACCCTGTGGGGACTCCTGGGAGTTCCTAGGTCGACCAAGTAGGTGACCTCTCCCTTCTTTTCCAGGATTGTATGGGGTCCAGACCATTTGTCTTGGAGTGCTGCTGGGGCCACTGGCTCCAACACCCATACCTTCTGTCCTGGCTGAAACTCAACCAAGACAGCCTTTTGGTCATGCCAAGCTTTCTGTAAGGCCTGGCTTGCCTCAAGGTTTTTGGATGCCTTCTCCATATACTCAGCCATCCTGGAGCGGAGACCAAGTACATAGTCCACTATGTCTAGCTTAGGCTTTTTGAGAGGTAACTCCCATCCTTCCTTCACCAAACACAGTGGGCCTCTCACAGGGTGCCCAAACAACAATTCAAAGGGGCTGTAGCCAACTCCTTTTTGTGGGACCTCTCTGTAAGCAAACAGAAGGCAGGGTAGAAGGATGTCCCATCTTCGCCTGAGCTTTTCAGGTAATCCTTTGATCATACCCTTTAGGGTCTTGTTGAATCTCTCAACAAGCCCATTGCATTGTGGGTGATAAGGGGTGGTGAACTTGTAGTTGACACCACATTCCTTCCACATAGCTGTCAAGTATCCTGACATAAAGTTGGTACCTCTGTCAGATACTACCTCCTTAGGAAACCCCACTCTGGAGAATACTCCCAGCAGGGCCCTGGCCACAACAGGAGCTGTAGTGGTCCTAAGGGGAATTGCCTCTGGATACCTGGTGGCATGATCCACTACCACCAGTATAAATCTGTGCCCAGATGCAGTGGGAGGATCCATGGGACCCACTATGTCTATTCCCACTCTTTCAAAGGGGACCCCCACCACAGGTAGTGGTATTAGGGGGGCCTTTGTTGTGCCACCTGATTTGCCACTGGCTTGGCAGGTAACACAGGAGCGACAAAACTCCTTTGTATCTTCATTCATGTGAGGCCAGTGAAAGTGAGGGACAAGTCTGTCCCAAGTCTTGTTCTGGCCTAAGTGTCCTGCTAAAGGAATATCATGGGCCAAGGTAAGAAGGAAGCCCCTAAATTGCAGAGGTATAACCAACCTCCTGGTTGCACCAGGCTTGGGGTCTCTAGCCTCTGAATAAAGGAGCCCTTCATCCCAATACACTTTATGGGTACCTTGAGCATTCCCAGCAGCCTCAGCAGCAGCCAGCTGTCTGAGGGGTTCAAGAGAGGGACAGGATAACTGAGCCTGCCTCAAGTCAGCCCTTGAAGGTCCCCCTGTCCCCAGAAACTCAACCTGATCAGGTTCAAGCTCTTCAGGGACAGTTCCTTCAGGGTCCTCTAGATCAGCTTCCTGGGAAGGCTGATCATCACTCTGAGGCAGGGGGGAAGGCACAGCCTTGACCCTCCTGTTCTTCTTTTTGGTAGGTGCTTGGTCCATTGTTCCAGGATCCAAGACCTGAGGTTCAGTGAGGCACTTTTTGGCCTGTGACCTGGTCACAGCAAGGACATGTGATGATATACCTAACATCTCTGCATGAGTCCTGTACTCCACTTCTGACCATAGAGAACTCTCTAGGTCATTGCCCAACAAACATTCTACTGGGAGGTCTGCACTAACCACAACCCTTTTGAGGCCAGTTACCCCTCCCCATGAGAAGTTAACAACTGCCACACTGTGTGAAGTAGTGGCATTGCTGGCATTGGTCACCAGGTAGTTCTCACCTGGTATGTACTGTCCAGGGTCCACAAAGCCTGGTGTCACCATAGTGACACTGGCACATGTGTCCCTGTAGGCTTGAGCCACTTTGTCATTAATTAAAGGAGTCTGTCTGTACTTGCCCAGGTTACTGGGGCTCACAGTCAGGGACAAATCAATGTCCCCATCACAGATCAAGACTGCCTGTGTCAGGGTTCTGTCTAAGTCAGAATCTCCTTCAGTTCCCATAGTGATTCCCACTACACCCTTTGTCTGGGGACCAACACTGCTAACAGTAGTACTGGGAGCAGGTGCCTTAGGGGCAACAGTGTTGGGGGCTCCACCCTTTTTGCAATCACTAGTCCAGTGAGTTGTATTTTTGCAATGATTGCACCAGGGTTTCTTTTGACCTTCTTTCTTCTTTTTGGACTGTTGTTGGGACCCACCCTCCTTAGCAGTAGTTTGGGGCCCTGTTGAAGACTTCTGGTCTTTAGGTTTCTGATCTCCACCCTTTTGGTCTGTTTTCTTCTGATCACCCCCTTGGCCCTGGTTCTGGTTCTTTTGCTTAACCCTGGTTCTGACCCATTTGTCTGCCTTCTTTCCCAATTCTTGGGGAGAGGTCAGATCAGAGTCAACCAAGTGTTGATGCAGTTGCTGGTTTTGACAGTTATTTAAAATCTGTTCTCTCATCATCAAATTATACAATCCTGTAAAATCAGATACCTTACTTCCCAGCAACCAACCCTCCAAAGCCTTAGTGGCACATTCAACATATTCAGACCAGTCCTGAGTCTGTGTCTTTTGGGTGTCTCTGAACATTAACCTGTACTGTTCAGTGGTTAAGCCTAACCCATCTACCAGAACACTCTTCAGGACTCTGTAGTTTCTGACATCCTCTTCTCTAACAGTGAGGAGTCTGTCTCTGCCTCTTCCTTCAAAGGAGAGCCAGAGGATTGCTGCCCACTGGTCTTCAGGCACCTGCTGTACTTTGCAGGCTCTCTCAAGAGCAGTTATCCATTTGTGGATGTCATCCCCACTTTTGTAGGGGGGCACAACCTTAGACAGGTTCCTATTATCAAAGACCCTATCTTTGTCCTTAGGGACAATGCTGCCACCAGTGGGTATAGACCCACTCTCTCTAGGTTGCCTAGCCTTGTTCAGTTTTTCTTCCATCAGGGCTACTTCTAGCTCCTGCTTCCTGATCCTCAGCTGGGCTTCCTGCATTCTGGCCTCATGTTCCCTCCTCTGAGGGGTGGTCATCCTTTTCCTGGAGTGACCTTGAGAGCCTCTAGAGCCATGAGAAGCATTGGAGTCACCTGAGCGATTCCTTTGCCTCCCAAGCCCTGTGTTAAGTCCACTGGGGTGATCCAATGGGGTAAACCCATTGTCAGTCCCCAATAGCCTTAGTTTAGCTGGGTCAAGTATAACACTTGGCACTGGGCTAGTTCTCCCTTCATCCTCACTACTTTCTGTATCCTCACCACTTTCCTCCCCTGTAGTATGATTCTCATCTAAGGGATGGCTATTGGAACTGGGTACCTCTGTAGCATCTTCAGAAGGGGGGCCTCCTGTTCCTGACCCTAAGGGGGCTAACTGGGAAGCTTTCTTGAGTTCTCTCTGATTCTCATCATTCTGTAAGAGTTCTCTGAGCTCAGCAGAGGTAGGGTTCTTGGGCTGTTTAAGGCCTCTAAGAGTTGCCAAATGCCTGAGCTCATTCTGATTAAGGGTAGCAAAGCTGGATGGTGCCCTCTGGGGGTCACTCTTAACAGAGATGGGTACAGTGGACCCCTCTGCCCCGGCCATTGCTCTTAAGTGTGGGTGGATGTGTTGCAATCTACCTACACTTGGGTTTACCTACTAAACCTATCTAGTAGTTGTAGTCAGGGTGTGCTACTCCCTTTGCTCTACAACAACTAAGTTCAGTAGAACTTATGTATATCTAATCTTGTTTTATATGTACCTACAGGTACCTATGTGATCTTTCAATTGGTAACCAAGAGATTACAATGGTAAAACACAGCAAGCTCAAATCCAACCGCTGCTCACCAATGTGAGAAGTTGGCCTGGTATATGATGCTCACTAGTTAAAGTGATCACCTTGTACCATGTCAAGCAACCCTTATGGTGTGGTTGTAAGTCAACCTTTTCGGACTAGCTGCCCTAGTGGTAGCGTAGGCTAAGCAGTCTTTGAGGCTAAACTCGTGAAGCGTGTTAAGCCAGCTGTTTTACCAAATGCAACCCCCTTTTATACCAATGAAAGGACACCACACAGATATATATTCGAAATATATATGTATTTATTTCTCAAAGTAACCCCTAGTCTCTTTATGAGCACAGGAGCACAAATCGTCAAACAAGATTATCACAGAATACACAGAAGTTGCACTTTATATGGCTAGGCCCTGGTGGCCACTCGAACCATATACTAAAATAGTGGTATAAGTACCACGAACAGAAAAGGGAAAAGGCCTAGGGCCTCTAGAATCGCTGGGCCTACAAGGAGCTAACGTCAGTTAGTGACCAGGAGGTCCACGGGTGGCGTGTGCAGAGCAAATAGTCACACGCGTGCTCCCATAGGTTTCAATGGGTGCGTAAAAAGTACAAAGTTACTGCAAAGAGGATCTTCCGGATGGACTAGGAACTCAAGATTTGGAACACAGGCACTAGAGATGTAATACTACACTTGGGCACAGATGTGCCAGCTTTACCTCACCCACAGGAAGCGGGTGCATAGGCCTCGAAGTGCGTCGGGTTTCTTCTATCTGTTCCGTGGAGCCTGAAGACAAAGATGCTGCAGGCGGTCGGTCCGGGAGAGATGCAGTGGATCCAAGAGTGGATCGGAGACGTTGAAGACCTGTAAGCAGAGGGGACAGTGTTCACAGTCACTAGCCAGTGACCAGCGTGGCACCAGGTGGGTACCAAGCAATGTCGGGTGCAAACAGGGAGAAAGGTGTAGCTTGTCTCTGCAGCCACGTGGTCCCTGGAGGTCGACGACGTCCAGGAGTTGAGTCACGAGCTGTCCCACGCAGGCTCTCGCTGTCGGCGGTGTCGGCGACTTGATCGAAGCAAACAAGCCTTGGCAAAAGCAATTGTTGTAGGAAAAGGAAATAAGCTGATGGTTCTGACCAGCAAGGTCAGAAGGACTGCTCCTTTGGAGGGGAGCAAGGGCTAGTCTGGAGCAACCAGACCAGCGGTGTATTTCTTGAAGTTCGTCGCCAAGATGGCTACTAGCCAGCGGGCCAGCAACCGGTTAGGCGCGTCGAGTGGCAAAATGCAGAAGGGCCCCACGCAGATCGTGGAGATGCTGGAGGGCTCACCTTTGGTGCAGATGCTGCTCGGGTGTTGGGCTTCTCAGATCCCAAAGCACAACTTGGAGGGAGCCTCGGTTGTTGCACTTGTCAGCTTGTCGTAGTCGTTCCAAGATGGCCGGCTCCACGTGTCTCGGTGCCTCCACGGGTCTCCTCTTTTCAGGGACTGTGGATCGGGCGGTGAGAGGTCTGGAGGTCCAGGTCTTGTCAGTCTCTGGGCTCGGGCTCCGGCGGGAGGCGGCGGCAAAGCAAACGTTGATTCGCTGGATGGTGCTTGCGTTAGCAAGGTGGTCACTCCCTGACCACAGGGGAGATTGGCTTCAGTCCTCTGTGCAGCAGAGCGTCGAAGTTCCCGTCTTCTTCTTAGTTTTAAGTTGATTCCAGGATGTCTGAAGTCTTAGGACACAGCTCCTACCTTTAAGCGGATTCTAGGGGCCGGACTACCTGCTAGGTCCCTCCCTATGGGTGGTACCAGGAAGGGGGGTGGTTACACCCCCAATCCTTTGTCCAGCTCGCCCCAGGCCCGGGACTGGTGTGCCCCAGGACCGGTTTGAACTGAAATATGCACCGAGGCTCCTTGTGAGCCACAGGCATGTCTGGTTTCTTTCAAGCCCTACCTGACCAATACACAAAATCCTGTCTGGGGTGGTGCACGCACCTCCCCTGGCAGGAAACCCTTTGTCCACACCTCCCAGGCTGGAAGGACTCCCAGCAGCAGGAGGGCAGACTTGTGTCTGTGGTGGCAGCATCCATTTTGTGGAGCTGAGGCTATGTCTGATTTTACCCGGGTTTCAGGCACTGTACATGTCGTGTCCCTCTAGAAGGGTGGAATGCTAACCCCGTCGCCAGAATTGGCGAGGGGTTAGTATTCCAATTCGTATGACACCTTACTCGACATGTTTTGATAAAGCCAAACCAAAGATAGCATTTAACCGCGAGGTTCATAATGCACTTAAGAGTATATGGTATGACGATATCTGGAAACAGTAGAAGGAAGTTGTTCCGACCACTGCAGACAGGCTCAGCTCGTGCCAGAGCACCATCTCACATGGAACCACGCACTCTGCCTTCAGGATTGTTAAGGCCTGCCATAGGAGTGACTTATAGGTTACCAGGTGTCCCATTTAAGGTTAGGTATAGGTATACTACACCTAAGTAAGAGGTGATTACACCAACTTACCCCAGCTGAGTGATCAGCCAGTTGTGTCAAATTGTTAGGCCAAGCCTGGGGTGGCATAATACATGCTTCAGCCCCTGGCAGGCCTTGGGTACACCAATGCCCTGGGTACCTAGTGTACACTGGTACAGGGGCTGACAGGGTGATCCACTTCCAATTGGTTATGCACCTAGGGTGCATAGTTTTAATTTAGTAGAGAGAACAGCAGGCTGGGGGTCTGATTGGCAGGCCCACAGCCTCAATATGTCAAAAACCAGTGAATTTGGGGTGACCATAGGATAGCAGACCCTACTCTCCTACATGGGGTGGGTGGAAATTTGTTGATCCACGCAGATTCCAGAACTTTCCAACACAGAAATGTGGGGAAAATGTGTTTTTTTTGTCAATTGTTTACGTTTGCAAGGGATTCTGGGTAACAAACCATGGTGGGAGGCAGTCAAATCACCCCATCCTGGATTCCCCTGGGTGTCTAGTTTTCAAAAATGTATAGGTTTGCTAGGTTTCCCTAGGTGCCGGCAGGGCTAGGGTTCAAAAACTACAGCTAGTCACTTTGCCAAAAAGGGGTCATTTTTCACTGCAAAATTGAGGTGTGACCACGTTGCGTTTTGCGCCGTTTCCTGTCGCGGGCACTATGTCGACCCGCACAAGTGAGGTACCATTTTTCTTGTAGGACTTTGGGGAACGGGGGGTGCGTGGAAATTTGTGGATCCACGCAGATTCCAGAACTTTCCATCACAGAAATGTGGGGAAAATGTGTTTTTTTTGTCAATTTTTTACGTTTGCAAGGGATTCTGGGTAACAGACCATGGTGGGAGGCAGTCAAGTCACCCCATCCTGGATTCCCCTGGGTGTCTAGTTTTCAAAAATGTATAGGTTTGCTAGGTTTCCCTAGGTGCCGGCAGGGCTAGGGTTCAAAAACTACAGCTAGTCACTTTGCCAAAAAAGGGTAATTTTTCACTGCAAAATTGAGGTGTGACCACGTTGCGTTTTGCGCCATTTCATGTCGCGGGCACTAGGCCGACCCGCACAAGTGAGGTACCATTTTTCTTGTAGGACTTTGGGGAACGTGGAGTGGGTGGAAATTTGTGGATCCACGCAGATTCCAGAACTTTCCAACACAGAAATGTGGGGAAAATGTGTTTTTTTTGTCAATTGTTTACGTTTGCAAGGGATTCTGGGTAACAAACCATGGTGGGAGGCAGTCAAATCACCCCATCCTGGATTCCCCTGGGTGTCTAGTTTTCAAAAATGTATAGGTTTGCTAGGTTTCTCTAGGTGCCGGCAGGGCTAGGGTTAAAAAACTACAGCTCATCACTTTGCCAAAAAAGGGTCATTTTTCACTGCAAAATTGAGGTGTGACCACGTTGCGTTTTGCGCCGTTTCCAGTCGCGGGCACTATGCCGACCCGCACAAGTGAGGTACCATTTTTCTTGTAGGACTTTGGGGAACGCGGGGTGCATGGAAATTTGTGGATCCACGCAGATTCCAGAACTTTCCATCACAGAAATGTGGGAAAAATGTTGTTTTTTTGTCAATTGTTTACGTTTGCAAGGGATTCTGGGTAACAGACCATGGTGGGAGGCAGTCAAGTCACCCCATCCTGGATTCCCCTGGGTGTCTAGTTTTCAAAAATGTATAGGTTTGCTAGGTTTCCCTAGGTGCCGGCAGGGCTAGGGTTCAAAAACTACAGCTCGTCACTTTGCCAAAAAAGGGTCATTTTTCACTGCAAAATTGAGGTGTGACCACGTTGCGTTTTGCGTCGTTTCCTGTCGCGGGCACTAGGCCGACCCGCACAAGTGAGGTACCATTTTTTTCGTAGGACTTTGGGGAACGCGGGGTGGGTGGAAATTTGTGGATCCACGCAGATTCCAGAACTTTCCATCACAGAAATGTGGGGAAAATTTGTTTTTTTTGTCAATTTTTTACGTTTGCAAGGGATTCTGGGTAACAGACCATGGTGGGAGGCAGTCAAGTCACCCCATCCTGGATTCCCCTGGGTGTCTAGTTTACAAAAATGTATAGGTTTGCTAGGTTTCCCTAGGTGCCGGCAGGGCTAGGGTTCAAAAACTACAGCTAGTCACTTTGCCAAAAAAGGGTCATTTTTCACTGCAAAATTGAGGTGTGACCACGTTGCGTTTTGCGCCGTTTCCTGTCGCGGGCACTATGCCGACCCGCACAAGTGAGGTACCATTTGTCTTGTAGGACTTTGGGGAACGCGGGGTGGGTGGAAATTTGTGGATCCACGCAGATTCCAGAACTTTCCATCACAGAAATGTGGGGAAAATGTGGTTTTTTTGTCAATTTTTTACGTTTGCAAGGGATTCTGGGTAACAGACCATGGTGGGAGGCAGTCAAGTCACCCCATCCTGGATTCCCCTGGGTGTCTAGTTTACAAAAATGTATAGGTTTGCTAGGTTTCCCTAGGTGCCGGCAGGGCTAGGGTTCAAAAACTACAGCTCGACACTTTGCCAAAAAAGGGTCAATTTTCACTGCAAAATTGAGGTGTGACCACGTCGCGTTTTGCGCCGTTTCCTGTCGGGGGCACTAGGCCGACCCGCACAAGTGAGGTACCATTTTTCTCGTAGGACTTTGGGGAACGCGGGGTGGGTGGAAATTTGTGGATCCACGCAGATTCCAGAACTTTCCATCACAGAAATGTGGGGAAAATGTGTTTTTTTTGTCAATTTTTTACGTTTGCAAGGGATTCTGGATAACAGACCATGGTGGGAGGCAGTCAAGTCACCCCATCCTGGATTCCCCTGGGTGTCTAGTTTACAAAAATGTATAGGTTTGCTAGGTTTCCCTAGGTGCCGGCAGAGCTAGGGTTCAAAAACTACAGCTAGTCACTTTGCCAAAAAAGGGTCATTTTTCACTGCAAAATTGAGGTGTGACCACGTTGCGTTTTGCGCCGTTTCCTGTCGTGGGCACTATGCCGACCCGCACAAGTGAGGTACAATTTTTCTCGTAGGACTTTGGGGAACGCGGGGTGGGTGGAAATGTGTGGATCCACGCAGATTCCAGAACTTTCCATCACAGAAATGTGGGGAAAATGTTTTTTTTGTCAATATTTTACGTTTGCAAGGGATTCTGGGTAACAGACCATGGTGGGAGGCAGTCAAGTCACCCCATCCTGGATTCCCCTGGGTGTCTAGTTTTCAAAAATGTATAGGTTTGCTAGGTTTCCCTAGGTGCCGGCAGGGCTAGGGTTCAAAAACTACAGCTCGACACTTTGCCAAAAAAGGGTCAATTTTCACTGCAAAATTGAGGTGTGACCACGTCGTGTTTTGCGCCGTTTCCTGTCGCGGGCACTAGGCCGACCCGCACAAGTGAGGTACCATTTTTCTCGTAGGACTTTGGGGAACGCGGGGTGGGTGGAAATTTGTGGATCCACGCAGATTCCAGAACTTTCCATCACAGAAATGTGGGTAAAATGTGTTTTTTTTGTCAATATTTTACGTTTGCAAGGGATTCTGGGTAACAGACCATGGTGGGAGGCAGTCAAGTCACCCCATCCTGGATTCCCCTGGGTGTCTAGTTTTCAAAAATGTATAGGTTTGCTAGGTTTCCCTAGGTGCCGGCAGGGCTAGGGTTCAAAAACTACAGCTAGTCACTTTGCCAAAAAAGGGTCATTTTTCACTGCAAAATTGAGGTGTGACCACGTTGCGTTTTGCGCCGTTTCCTGTCGCGGGCACTAGGCCGACCCGCACAAGTGAGGTACCATTTTTCTCGTAGGACTTTGGGGAATGTGGGGTGGGTGGAAATTTGTGGATCCACGCAGATTCCAGAACTTTCCAACACAGAAATGTGGGGAAAATGTGTTTTTTTTGTCAATTTTTTACGTTTGCAAGGGATTCTGGGTAACAGACCATGGTGGGAGGCAGTCAAGTCACCCCATCCTGGATTCCCCTGGGTGTCTAGTTTACAAAAATGTATAGGTTTGCTAGGTTTCCCTAGGTGCCGGCAGGGCTAGGGTTCAAAAACTACAGCTCGACACTTTGCCAAAAAAGGGTCAATTTTCACTGCAAAATTGAGGTGTGACCACGTCGCGTTTTGTGCCGTTTCCTGTCGGGGGCACTAGGCCGACCCGCACAAGTGAGGTACCATTTTTCTCGTAGGACTTTGGGGAACGCGGGGTGGGTGGAAATTTGTGGATCCACGCAGATTCCAGAACTTTCCATCACAGAAATGTGGGGAAAATGTGTTTTTTTTGTCAATTTTTTACGTTTGCAAGGGATTGTGGATAACAGACCATGGTGGGAGGCAGTCAAGTCACCCCATCCTGGATTCCCCTGGCTGTCTAGTTTACAAAAATGTATAGGTTTGCTAGGTTTCCCTAGGTGCCGGCAGAGCTAGGGTTCAAAAACTACAGCTAGTCACTTTGCCAAAAAAGGGTCATTTTTCACTGCAAAATTGAGGTGTGACCACGTTGCGTTTTGCGCCGTTTCCTGTCGTGGGCACTATGCCGACCCGCACAAGTGAGGTACAATTTTTCTCGTAGGACTTTGGGGAACGCGGGGTGGGTGGAAATTTGTGGATCCACGCAGATTCCAGAACTTTCCATCACAGAAATGTGGGGAAAATGTTTTTTTTGTCAATATTTTACGTTTGCAAGGGATTCTGGGTAACAGACCATGGTGGGAGGCAGTCAAGTCACCCCATCCTGGATTCCCCTGGGTGTCTAGTTTTCAAAAATGTATAGGTTTGCTAGGTTTCCCTAGGTGCCGGCAGGGCTAGGGTTCAAAAACTACAGCTCGACACTTTGCCAAAAAAGGGTCAATTTTCACTGCAAAATTGAGGTGTGACCACGTCGTGTTTTGCGCCGTTTCCTGTCGCGGGCACTAGGCCGACCCGCACAAGTGAGGTACCATTTTTCTCGTAGGACTTTGGGGAACGCGGGGTGGGTGGAAATTTGTGGATCCACGCAGATTCCAGAACTTTCCATCACAGAAATGTGGGTAAAATGTGTTTTTTTTGTTAATATTTTACGTTTGCAAGGGATTCTGGGTAACAGACCATGGTGGGAGGCAGTCAAGTCACCCCATCCTGGATTCCCCTGGGTGTCTAGTTTTCAAAAATGTATAGGTTTGCTAGGTTTCCCTAGGTGCCGGCAGGGCTAGGGTTCAAAAACTACAGCTAGTCACTTTGCCAAAAAAGGGTCATTTTTCACTGCAAAATTGAGGTGTGACCACGTTGCGTTTTGCGCCGTTTCCTGTCGCGGGCACTAGGCCGACCCGCACAAGTGAGGTACCATTTTTCTCGTAGGACTTTGGGGAATGTGGGGTGGGTGGAAATTTGTGGATCCACGCAGATTCCAGAACTTTCCAACACAGAAATGTGGGGAAAATGTGTTTTTTTTGTCAATTTTTTACGTTTGCAAGGGATTCTGGGTAACAGACCATGGTGGGAGGCAGTCAAGTCACCCCATCCTGGATTCCCCTGGGTGCCTAGTTTACAAAAATGTATAGGTTTGCTAGGTTTCCCTAGGTGCCGGCAGGGCTAGGGTTCAAAAACTACAGCTCGTCACTTTGCCAAAAAAGGGTCATTTTTCACTGCAAAATTGAGGTGTGACCACGTCGCGTTTTGCGCCGTTTCCTGTCGCGGGCACTATGCCGACCCGCACAAGTGAGGTACCATTTTTCTCGTAGGACTTTGGGGAACGCGGGGTAAGTGGAAATTTGTGGATCCACGCAGATTCCAGAACTTTCCATCACAGAAATGTGGGGAATATGTGTTTTTTTGTCAATTTTTTACGTTTGCAAGGGATTCTGGGTAACAGACCATGGTGGGAGGCAGTCAAGTCACCCCATCCTGGATTCCCCTGGGTGTCTAGTTTACAAAAATGTATAGGTTTGCTAGGTTTCCCTTGGTGCCGGCAGGGCTAGGGTTCAAAAACTACAGCTAGTCACTTTGCCAAAAAAGGGTCATTTTTCACTGCAAAATTGAGGTGTGACCACGTTGCGTTTTGCGCCGTTTCCTGTCGCGGGCACTATGCCGACCCGCACAAGTGAGGTACCATTTTTCTCGTAGGACTTTGGGGAACGCGGTGTGGGTGGAAATTTGTGGATCCACGCAGATTCCAGAACTTTCCATCACAGAAATGTGGGGAAAATGTATTTTTTTGTCAATGTTTTACGTTTGCAAGGGATTCTGGGTAACAGACCATGGTGGGAGGCAGTCAAGTCACCCCATCCTGGATTCCCCTGGGTGTCTAGTTTTCAAAAATGTATAGGTTTGCTAGGTTTCCCTAGGTGCCGGCAGGGCTAGGGTTCAAAAACTACAGCTCGTCACTTTGCCAAAAAAGGGTCATTTTTCACTGCAAAATTGAAGTGTGACCACGTTGCGTTTTGCGCCGTTTCCTGTCGCGGGCACTATGCCGACCCGCACAAGTGAGGTACCATTTTTCTCGTAGGACTTTGGGGATCGCGGGGTGGGTGGAAATTTGTAGATCCACGCAGATTCCAGAACTTTCCATCACAGAAATGTGGGGAAAATGTGTTTTTTTTGTCAATTTTTTACGTTTGCAAGGGATTCTGGGTAACAGACCATGGTGGGAGGCAGTCAAGTCACCCCATCCTGGATTCCCCTGGGTGTCTAGTTTTCAAAAATGTATAGGTTTGCTACGTTTCCCTAGGTGCCGGTAGGGCTAGGGTTCAAAAACTACAGCTAGTCACTTTGCCAAAAAGGGGTCATTTTTCACTGCAAAATTGAGGTGTGACCACGTTGCGTTTTGCACCGTTTCCCGTCGCGGGCACTATGCCGACCCGCACAAGTGAGATACCATTTTTCTTGTAGGACTTTGGGGAACGTGGGGTGGGTGGAAATTTGTGGATCCACGCAGATTCCAGAACTTTCCAACACAGAAATGTGGGGAAAATGTATTTTTTTTTTCAATTGTTTACGTTTGCAAGGGATTCTGGGTAACAGACCATGGTGGGAGGCAGTCAAGTCACCCCATCCTGGATTCCCCTGGGTGCCTAGTTTACAAAAATGTATAGGTTTGCTAGGTTTCCCTAGGTGCCGGCAGGGCTAGGGTTCAAAAACTACAGCTCGTCACTTTGCCAAAAAAGGGTCATTTTTCACTGCAAAATTGAGGTGTGACCACGTCGCGTTTTGCGCCGTTTCCTGTCGCGGGCACTATGCCGACCCGCACAAGTGAGGTACCATTTTTCTCGTAGGACTTTGGGGAACGCGGGGTGAGTGGAAATTTGTGGATCCACGCAGATTCCAGAACTTTCCATCACAGAAATGTGGGGAATATGTGTTTTTTTGTCAATTTTTTACGTTTGCAAGGGATTCTGGGTAACAGACCATGGTGGGAGGCAGTCAAGTCACCCCATCCTGGATTCCCCTGGGTGTCTAGTTTACAAAAATGTATAGGTTTGCTAGGTTTCCCTTGGTGCCGGCAGGGCTAGGGTTCAAAAACTACAGCTAGTCACTTTGCCAAAAAAGGGTCATTTTTCACTGCAAAATTGAGGTGTGACCACGTCGCGTTTTGCGCCGTTTCCTGTCGCGGGCACTAGGCCGACCCGCACAAGTGAGGTACCATTTTTCTCGTAGGACTTTGGGGAACGCGGTGTGGGTGGAAATTTGTGGATCCACGCAGATTCCAGAACTTTCCATCACAGAAATGTGGGGAAAATGTATTTTTTTGTCAATGTTTTACGTTTGCAAGGGATTCTGGGTAACAGACCATGGTGGGAGGCAGTCAAGTCACCCCATCCTGGATTCCCCTGGGTGTCTAGTTTTCAAAAATGTATAGGTTTGCTAGGTTTCCCTAGGTGCCGGCAGGGCTAGGGTTCAAAAACTACAGCTCGTCACTTTGCCAAAAAAGGGTCATTTTTCACTGCAAAATTGAAGTGTGACCACGTTGCGTTTTGCGCCGTTTCCTGTCGCGGGCACTATGCCGACCCGCACAAGTGAGGTACCATTTTTCTCGTAGGACTTTGGGGATCGCGGGGTGGGTGGAAATTTGTAGATCCACGCAGATTCCAGAACTTTCCATCACAGAAATGTGGGGAAAATGTGTTTTTTTTGTCAATTGTTTACGTTTGCAAGGGATTCTGGGTAACAGACCATGGTGGGAGGCAGTCAAGTCACCCCATCCTGGATTCCCCTGGGTGTCTAGTTTACAAAAATGTATAGGTTTGCTAGGTTTCCCTAGGTGCCGGCAGGGCTAGGGTTCAAAAACTACAGCTCGTCACTTTGCCAAAAAAGGGTCATTTTTCACTGCAAAATTGAGGTGTGACCACGTTGCGTTTTGCGCCGTTTCCTGTCGCGGGCACTATGCCGACCCGCACAAGTGAGGTACCATTTTTCTCGTAGGACTTTGGGGAACGCGGGGTGGGTGGAAATTTGTGGATCCACGCAGATTCCAGAACTTTCCATCACAGAAATGTGGGGAAAATGTGTTTTTTTTGTCAATTTTTTTACGTTTGCAAGGGATTCTGGGTAACAGACCATGGTGGGAGGCAGTCAAGTCACCCCATCCTGGATTCCCCTGGGTGTATAGTTTTCAAAAATGTATAGGTTTGCTAGGTTTCCTGTAGGAGAGTAGGGTCTGCTATCCTATGGTCACCCCAAATTTTTGCTTTTTGCTTCACTGGTTTTTGACATATTGAGGCTGTGGACCTGCCAATCAGACCCCCAGCCTGCTGTTCTCTCTACTAAATTAAAACTATGCACCCTAGGTGCATAACCAATTGGAAGTGGATCACCCTGTCAGCCCCTGTACCAGTGTACACTAGGTACCCAGGGCATTGGTATACCCAAGGCCTGCCAAGGGCTGCAGCATGTATTATGCCACCCCAGGCTTGGCCTAACGATTTGACACAACTGGCTGATCACTCAGCTGGGGTAAGTTGGTGTAATCACCTCTTACTTAGGTGTAGTATACCTATACCTAACCTTAAATGGGACACCTGGTAACCTATAAGTCACTCCTATGGCAGGCCTTAACAATCCTGAAGGCAGAGTGCTTGGTTCCATGTGAGATGGTGCTCTGGCATGAGCTGAGCCTGTCTGCAGTGGTCGGAACAACTTCCCTCTACTGTTTCCAGATATCGTCATACCATATACTCTTAAGTGCATTATGAACCTCGCGGTTAAATGCTATCTTTGGTTTGGCTTTATCAAAACATGTCGAGTAAGGTGTCATACGAATTGGAATACTAACCCCTCGCCAATTCTGGCGACGGGGTTAGCATTCCACCCTTCTAGAGGGACACGACATGTACAGTACCTGAAACCCGGGTAAAATCAGACATAGCCTCAGCTCCACAAAATGGATGCTGCCACCACAGACACAAGTCTGCCCTCCTGCTGCTGGGAGTCCTTCCAGCTTGGGAGGTGTGGACAAAGGGTTTCCTGCCAGGGGAGGTGCGAGCACCACCCCAGACAGGATTTTGTGTATTGGTCAGGTAGGGCTTGAAAGAAACCAGACATGCCTGTGGCTCACAAGGAGCCTCGGGGCATATGCCAGTTCAAACCGGTCCTGGGGCACACCAGTCCCGGGCCTGGGGCGAGCTGGACAAAGGATTGGGGGTGTAACCACCCCCCTTCCTGGTCCCACCCATAGGGAGGGACCTAGCAGGTAGTCCGGCCCCTAGAATCCGAATAAAGGTAGGAGCTGTGTCCTAAGACTTCAGACATCCTGGAATCAACTTGAAACTAAGAAGAAGACGGGAACTTCGACGCTCTGCCGCACAGAGGACTGAAGCCAATCTCCCCTGTGGTCAGGGAGTGACCACCTTGCTAACGCAAGCACCATCCAGCGAATCAACGTCTGCTTTGCCGCCGCCTCCCGCCGGAGCCCGAGCCCAGAGACTGACAAGACCTGGACCTCCAGACCTCTCACCGCCCGATCCACAGTCCCTGCAAAGAGGAGACCCGTGGAGGCACCGAGACACGTGGAGCCAGCCATCTTGGAACGACTACGACAAGCTGACAAGTGCAACAACCGAGGCTCCCTCCAAGTTGTGCTTTGGGTCCTGAGAAGCCCAACCCTCGAGCAGCATCTGCACCAAAGGTGAGCCCTCCAGCATCTCCACGATCTGCGTGGGGCCCTTCTGCATTTTGCCACTCGACGCGCCTAACCGGTTGCTGGCCCGCTGGCTAGTGGCCATCTTGGCGACGAAATCTACGACAAACACCGCTGGTCTGGTTGCTCCAGACTGGCCCTTGCTCCCCTCCAAAGGAGCAGTTCCTCTGACCTTGCTGGTCAGAACCATCAGCTTAAACTCCTTGCCTACAACAATTGCTTTTGCCAAGGCTTGTTTGCTTCGATCAAGTCGCCGACACCGCCGACAGCGAGAGCCTGCGTGGGACAGCTCGTGACTTGACTCCTGGACGTCGTCGACCTTCAGGGACCACGTGGCTGCAGAGTCAAGCTACACCTTCCTTCCTGTTTGCACCCGACATCGCCTGGTACCCACCTGGTGCCACGCTGGTCACTGGCTAGTGACTGTGAACACTGTCCCCTCTGCTTACAGGTCTTCAACATCTCCGATCCACTCTTGGGTCCACTGCATCTCTCCCGGACCGACCGCCTGCAGCATCTTTGTCTTCAAGCTCAACGGAACAGATAGAAGAAACCCGACGCACATTGAGGCCTATGCACCTGCTTCCTGTGGGTGAGGTAAAGCTGGTACTCCGGTGCCCAAGTGTAGTAATACATCTCTAGTGCCTGTGTTCCAAATCTTAAGTTCCTAGTTAACCCGGAAGATCTCCTTTGCAGTAACTTTGTACTTTTTACGCACCCATTGAAACCTATGGGAGCACGCGTGTGACTATTTGCTCTGCACACGCCACCCGTGGACCTCCTGGTCACTAACTGACGTTAGCTCCTTGTAGGCCCAGCGATTCTAGAGGCCTTAGGCCTTTTCCCTTTTCTGTTCGTGGTACTTATACCACTATTTTAGTATATGGTTTGAGTGGCCACCAGGGCCTATCCATATAACGTGCAACTTCTGTGTATTCTGTGATAATCTTGTTTGACGATTTGTGCTCCTGTGCTCATAAAGAGACTAGGGGTTACTTTGATAAATAAATACATATATATTTTGAATATATATCTGTGTGGTGTCCTTTCATTGGTATAAAAGGGGGTTGCATTTGGTAAAACAGCTGGCTTAACACGCTTCACGAGTTTAGCCTCAAAGACTGCTTAGCCTACGCTACCACTAGGGCAGCTAGTCCGAAAAGGTTGACTTACAACTACACCATAAGGGTTGCTTGGCATGGTACAAGGTGATCACTTTAACTAGTGAGCATCATATACCAGGCCAACTTCTCACATTGGTGGCAGCGGTGGGATTTGAGCTTGCTGTGTTTTACCATTGTAATCTCTTGGTTACCAATTGAAAGATCACATAGGTACCTGTAGGTACATATAAAACAAGATTAGATATACTTAAGTTCTACTGAACTTAGTTGTTGTAGAGCAAAGGGAGTAGCACACCCTGACTACAACTACTAGATAGGTTTAGTAGGTAAACCCAAGTGTAGGTAGATTGCAACACATCCACCCACACTTAAGAGCAATGGCCGGGGCAGAGGGGTCCACTGTACCCATCTCTGTCGAGAGTGACCCCCAGAGGGCACCAACCAGCTTTGCTACCCTTAATCAGAATGAGCTCAGGCATTTGGCAACTCTTAGAGGCCTTAAACAGCCCAAGAACCCAAACTCTGCTGAGCTCAGAGAGCTCTTACAGAATGATGAGAATCAGAGAGCACTCAAGAAAGCTTCCCAGTTAGCCCCCTTAGGGACAGGAACAGGAGGCCCCCCTTCTGAAGATGCCACTGAAGTACCCCTTCCCAATAGTCACCCCTTAGGATGCCTACCACAGAGGATGAGAGTGAAAAGGATACTGACAGTAGTGAGGATGAAGGGAGAACTAGCCCAGTGCCAAGTGTTATACTTGGCCCAGCTAAACCAAGGGTATTGGGGACTGACAGTGGGTTCAACCCACTGGATCTCCCCAGTGGACTTAACACAGGGCTGGGAAGGCAAAGGAATCGCTCAGGTGACTCCAATGCTTCCCATGGCTCTAGAGGCTCTCAAGGTCACTCCAGGAGAAGGATGACCACCCCTCAGAGGAGGGAACATGAGGCCAAGATGCAAGAGGCCCAGCTGAGGATCAGGAAGCAGGAGCTAGAAGTAGCCCTGATGGAAGAGAAACTTAGCAAGGCTAGACAGCATAAAGAGAGTGGGTCTATACCCACTGGTGGCAGCATTGTCCCTAAGGACAAAGATAGGGTTTTCGACAATAGAAACCTGTCTAAGGTTGTGCCCCCCTACAAAAGTGGGGATGACATCCACAAGTGGATAACTGCTCTTGAGAGAGCCTGCAAAGTACAGCAGGTTCCTGAAGATCAGTGGGCAGCAATCCTCTGGCTCTCCTTTGAAGGAAGAGGCAGAGACAGACTCCTCACTGTTAGAGAAGAGGATGTCAGAAACTACAGAGTCCTGAAGAGTGTTCTGGTAGATGGGTTAGGCTTAACCACTGAACAGTACAGGTTAATGTTCAGAGACACCCAAAAGACACAGACTCAGGACTGGTCTGAATATGTTGAATGTGCCACTAAGGCTTTGGAGGGTTGGTTGCTGGGAAGTAAGGTATCTGATTTTACAGGATTGTATAATTTGATGATGAGAGAACAGATTTTAAATAACTGTCAAAACCAGCAACTGCATCAACACTTGGTTGACTCTGATCTGACCTCTCCCCAAGAATTGGGAAAGAAGGCAGACAAATGGGTCAGAACCAGGGTTAAGCAAAAGAACCAGAACCAGGGCCAAGGGGGTGATCAGAAGAAAACAGACCAAAAGGGTGAAGATCAGAAATCTAAAGACCAGAAGTCTTCAACAGGGCCCCAAACTACTGCTAAGGAGGGTGGGTCCCAACAACAGTCCAAAAAGAAGAAAGAAGGTCAAAAGAAACCCTGGTGCAATCATTGCAAAAATACAACTCACTGGACTAGTGATTGCAAAAAGGGTGGAGCCCCCAACACTGTTGCCCCTAAGGCACCTGCTCCCAGTACTACTGTTAGCAGTGTTGGTCCCCAGACAAAGGGTGTAGTGGGAATCACTATGGGAACTGAAGGAGATTCTGACTTAGACAGAACCCTGACACAGGCAGTCTTGATCTGTGATGGGGACATTGATTTGTCCCTGACTGTGAGCCCCAGTAACCTGGGCAAGTACAGACAGACTCCTTTAATTAATGACAAAGTGGCTCAAGCCTACAGGGACACATGTGCCAGTGTCACTATGGTGACACCAGGCTTTGTGGACCCTGGACAGTACATACCAGGTGAGAACTACCTGGTGACCAATGCCAGCAATGCCACTACTTCACACAGTGTGGCAGTTGTTAACTTCTCATGGGGAGGGGTAACTGGCCTCAAAAGGGTTGTGGTTAGTGCAGACCTCCCAGTAGAATGTTTGTTGGGCAATGACCTAGAGAGTTCTCTATGGTCAGAAGTGGAGTACAGGACTCATGCAGAGATGTTAGGTATATCATCACATGTCCTTGCTGTGACCAGGTCACAGGCCAAAAAGTGCCTCACTGAACCACAGGTCTTGGATCCTGGAACAATGGACCAAGCACCTACCAAGAAGAAGAACAGGAGGGTCAAGGCTGTGCCTTCCCCCCTGCCTCAGAGTGATGATCAGCCTTCCCAGGAAGCTGATCTAGAGGACCCTGAAGGAACTGTCCCTGAAGAGCTTGAACCTGACCAGGTTGAGTTTCTGGGGACAGGGGGACCTTCAAGGGCTGACTTGAGGCAGGCTCAGTTATCCTGTCCCTCTCTTGAACCCCTCAGACAGCTGGCTGCTGCTGAGGCTGCTGGGAATGCTCAAGGTACCCATAAAGTGTATTGGGATGAAGGGCTCCTTTATTCAGAGGCTAGAGACCCCAAGCCTGGTGCAACCAGGAGGTTGGTTATACCTCTGCAATTTAGGGGCTTCCTTCTTACCTTGGCCCATGATATTCCTTTAGCAGGACACTTAGGCCAGAACAAGACTTGGGACAGGCTTGTCCCTCACTTTCACTGGCCCCATATGAATGAAGATACAAAGGAGTTTTGTCGCTCCTGTGTTACCTGCCAAGCCAGTGGCAAATCAGGTGGCACAACAAAGGCCCCCCTGATACCACTACCTGTGGTGGGGGTTCCCTTTGAAAGAGTGGGAATAGACATAGTGGGTCCCATGGATCCTCCCACTGCATCTGGGCACAGATTTATACTGGTGGTAGTGGATCATGCCACCAGGTACCCAGAGGCAATTCCCCTTAGGACCACTACAGCTCCTGTTGTGGCCAGGGCCCTGCTGGGAGTATTCTCCAGAGTGGGGTTTCCTAAGGAGGTAGTATCTGACAGAGGTACCAACTTTATGTCAGGATACTTAACAGCTATGTGGAAGGAATGTGGTGTCAACTACAAGTTCACCACCCCTTATCACCCACAATGCAATGGGCTTGTTGAGAGATTCAACAAGACCCTAAAGGGTATGATCAAAGGATTACCTGAAAAGCTCAGGCGAAGATGGGACATCCTTCTACCCTGCCTTCTGTTTGCTTACAGAGAGGTCCCACAAAAAGGAGTTGGCTACAGCCCCTTTGAATTGTTGTTTGGGCACCCTGTGAGAGGCCCACTGTGTTTGGTGAAGGAAGGCTGGGAGTTACCTCTCAAAAAGCCTAAGCTAGACATAGTGGACTATGTACTTGGTCTCCGCTCCAGGATGGCTGAGTATATGGAGAAGGCATCCAAAAACCTTGAGGCAAGCCAGGCCTTACAGAAAGCTTGGCATGACCAAAAGGCTGTCTTGGTTGAGTTTCAGCCAGGACAGAAGGTATGGGTGTTGGAGCCAGTGGCCCCAGCAGCACTCCAAGACAAATGGTCTGGACCCCATACAATCCTGGAAAAGAAGGGAGAGGTCACCTACTTGGTGGACCTAGGAACTCCCAGGAGTCCCCACAGGGTACTCCATGTTAACAGGCTTAAAGCATATGTTGACAGGGCAGACATGGGCTTGCTCATGGCTACAGATGAGGGACAGGAGGAAGAGAGTGACCCTCTCCCAGACCTGTTGTCTCAGAACCCTGAAGATGGCTCAGTTGAAGGAGTGACCCTTGGAGGCAACCTCACTGCCCATCAGCAGACTGAATGTAGACAGGTTCTACAATCATTTTCACATATGTTTTCCTTGATACCTAGTCAAACTGACTGGTGTACCCATGTTGTGGACACTGGTGACAGTCTGCCTGTAAAGAACAAACTTTACAGACAACCTGACCACGTCAGGGACTGTATAAAGGCTGAGGTACATAAAATGCTGGAATTAGGTGTCATTGAACCCTCAGAGAGCCCCTGGGCTAGCCCAGTGGTTCTGGTCCCCAAACCTCACACCAAAGATGGCAAGAGAGAGATGAGGTTCTGTGTGGATTACAGAGGACTCAATGCTGTCACCAGGACAGATGCACACCCTATTCCAAGGGCAGATGAGCTCATAGACAAACTAGCTTCTGCAAAGTTTTTGAGCATGTGAGAAGTTGGCCTGGTATATGATGCTCACTAGTTAAAGTGATCACCTTGTACCATGCCAAGCAACCCTTATGGTGTGGTTGTAAGTCAACCTTTTCGGACTAGCTGCCCTAGTGGTAGCGTAGGCTAAGCAGTCTTTGAGGCTAAACTCGTGATGCGTGTTAAGCCAGCTGTTTTACCAAATGCAACCCCCTTTTATACCAATGAAAGGACACCACACAGATATATATTCAAAATATATATGTATTTATTTCTCAAAGTAACCCCTAGTCTCTTTATGAGCACAGGAGCACAAATCGTCAAACAAGATTATCACAGAATACACAGAAGTTGCACGTTATATGGATAGGCCCTGGTGGCCACTCAAACCATATACTAAAATAGTGGTATAAGTACCACGAACAGAAAAGGGAAAAGGCCTAGGGCCTCTAGAATCGCTGGGCCTACAAGGAGCTAACGTCAGTTAGTGACCAGGAGGTCCACGGGTGGCGTGTGCAGAGCAAATAGTCACACGCGTGCTCCCATAGGTTTCAATGGGTGCGTAAAAAGTACAAAGTTACTGCAAAGGAGATCTTCCGGGTTGACTAGGAACTTAAGATTTGGAACACAGGCACTAGAGATGTATTACTACACATGGGCACCGGAGTACCAGCTTTACCTCACCCACAGGAAGCGGGTGCATAGGCCTCAAAGTGCGTCGGGTTTCTTCTATCTGTTCCGTTGAGCCTGGGACAAAGATGCTGCAGGCGGTCGGTCCGGGAGAGATGCGGTGGATCCAAGGGTGGATCGGAGTTGCAGAAGACCTGAAAGCAGAGGGGACAGTGTTCACAGTCACTAGCCAGTGATCGGCGTGGCACCAGGTGGGTACCAGGCGACGTCGGGTGCAAACAGGAAGGAAGGTATAGCTTGACTCTGCAGCCACGTGGTCCCTGAAGGTCGACGACGTCCAGGAGTCGAGTCACGAGCTGTCCCACGCAGGCTCTCGCTGTCGGCGGTGTCGGCGACTTGATCGAAGCAAACAAGCCTTGGCAAAAGCAATTGTTGTAGGCAAGGAGTTTAAGCTGATGGTTCTGACCAGCAAGGTCAGAGGAACTGCTCCTTTGGAGGGGAGCAAGGGCCAGTCTGGAGCAACCAGACCAGCAGTGTTTGTCGTAGATTTCGTCGCCAAGATGGCCACTAGCCAGCGGGCCAGCAACCGGTTAGGCGCGTCGAGTGGCAAAATGCAGAAGGGCCCCACGCAGATCGTGGAGATGCTGGAGGGCTCACCTTTGGTGCAGATGCTGCTCGAGGGTTGGGCTTCTCAGGACCCAAAGCACAACTTGGAGGGAGCCTCGGTTGTTGCACTGGTCAGCTTGTCGTAGTCGTTTCAAGATGGCTGGCTCCACGTGTCTCGGGGCCTCCACGGGTCTCCTCTTTGCAGGGACTGTGGATCGGGCGGTGAGAGGTCTGGAGGTCCAGGTCTTGTCAGTCTCTGGGCTCGGGCTCCGGCGGGAGGCGGCGGCAAAGCAGACGGTGATTCGCTGGATGGTGCTTGCGTTAGCAAGGTGGTCACTCCCTGACCACAGGGGAGATTGGCTTCAGTCCTCTGTGCGGCAGAGCGTCGAAGTTCCCGTCTTCTTCTTAGTTTCAAGTTGATTCCAGGATGTCTAAAGTCTTAGGACACAGCTCCTACCTTTATTCGGATTCTAGGGGCCGGACTACCTGCTAGGTCCCTCCCTATGGGTGGGACCAGGAAGGGGGGTGGTTACACCCCCAATCCTTTGTCCAGCTCGCCCCAGGCCCGGGACTGGTGTGCCCCAGGACCGGTTTGAACTGGCATATGCCCCGAGGCTCCTTGTGAGCCACAGGCATGTCTGGTTTCTTTCAAGCCCTACCTGACCAATACACAAAATCCTGTCTGGGGTGGTGCTCGCACCTCCCCTGGCAGGAAACCCTTTGTCCACACCTCCCAAGCTGGAAGGACTCCCAGCAGCAGGAGGGCAGACTTGTGTCTGTGGTGGCAGCATCCATTTTGTGGAGCTGAGGCTATGTCTGATTTTACCCGGGTTTCAGGTACTGTACATGTCGTGTCCCTCTAGAAGGGTGGAATGCTAACCCCGTCGCCAGAATTGGCGAGGGGTTAGTATTCCAATTCGTATGACACCTTACTCGACATGTTTTGATAAAGCCAAACCAAAGATAGCATTTAACCGCGAGGTTCATAATGCACTTAAGAGTATATGGTATGACGATATCTGGAAACAGTAGAAGGAAGTTGTTCCGACCACTGCAGACAGGCTCAGCTCATGCCAGAGCACCATCTCACATGGAACCAAGCACTCTGCCTTCAGGATTGTTAAGGCCTGCCATAGGAGTGACTTATAGGTTACCAGGTGTCCCATTTAAGGTTAGGTATAGGTATACTACACCTAAGTAAGAGGTGATTACACCAACTTACCCCAGCTGAGTGATCAGCCAGTTGTGTCAAATCGTTAGGCCAAGCCTGGGGTGGCATAATACATGCTTCAGCCCCTGGCAGGCCTTGGATACACCAATGCCCTGGGTACCTAGTGTACACTGGTACAGGGGCTGACAGGGTGATCCAACCAATTGGGTATGTACCTAGGGTACATGGAGTCCATTTTACAGAGAGAGCAGATAGCCTGAGAGCCTGAATGGCAGGATCTCAGGCCAACTAAGTCGAAAAACCAGCTAGACACTAGGCAAAAATTTGGGGGTAACCATAGTCAGATATCCACCTTCCTACACAACCCCCCCCAAACGAAGGGAGATAAGGCTGACCTTGACCAGGTAAGCCTATATTGCCCAAGTGGCCATATAAGGAGGAACCAGCACTGGCATGGTTACCCCCTGTCTCATGGTCCACTAAGCAACCCCTCACCCTAAGGGTATCAGAGGGTCTCCACCATAGGGAATCTCTACCTGTGGTGTGTCTTGGCAAAGTAAAAGGCTGGTGTTGAGATGGAGTACTGAAGTGAGTGTCCTCAAAGTGAGGCCTCAGCTTCCTCCAATCATCCTCCACCATGGATGCCTTTCTTTCTTTAACTGAGTTGCACTGTGCTCTCAGGGTCAGCCTCTGGCTACCTAAAGCTGGAGGCTGGGTCCCTTTTGTGGGCTTACTGGAGGGACAGGTCAGGTTTGGGGCCCTAAGGTCCCATGTTTGCCTGTGCCCAACAGAATCCCCCTGGGGGAGGTCCCTAACTACCTGTAAAGGAGATCCCTCAGGAATGTTTTTACCCATCACCTGACTAGGGCTACTAGCCAGGCAATCCTCATTCTTTTGATGGGGGGGTTCTTGTGGACAGGGGCCCTCTGGGGGTCCACTGGCCTCCCTGACCTCTGCAGCCCTGGGCTGACTGAGGCAGGGTAGAGAGAGGCAGGCTACCTGCACCAGACTGGATCCCACCTTGGAAGGGGCCACTGACATCAGAGGCTCTGCCAGGCCAGGCCTGGCTACCTCTGGGGCAGTTCCTTCACAAGGGGTGAGGTCAGATCCCTGAGGAGGCTGACCTTTTCCTAATGTCTGGGGAGAGGGAACTTTTCTTCCTCCCCACTACTCTCAGTTTGTGTGGAGTGATCCATTGTTTCAGGCTTCACTACACCTATGTCAGTCTGAGTATAGGCTGAGACCATTACAGCCTTGCCAACCTTTTCAGGGAGGCACTCAGTTTGTGTTTGAGCTGTGACTGTCACAGCTCTGCCAGTCCCTACAGGGAAGTCTGTCTGTGCCTGGGCTGTGGCTACCACTGCCCTTCCAACCTTTTCAGGGAGGAAATCTATTTGGACAGGGGTTGTGAATGGCACAACCCCCCTACCCTTTTGTGAAAGGCCTACCATTTTAGAATGGGTGTCTTGTTCAACTCCAGCCCAAGCTGAGAGTTCTAAGTCATTCCCCAGTAAGCAGTCTACAGGCAAGGTTGGGGACACTGCTACCCTTTTAGGGCCAGTGACCCCTCCCCAGCTGAGACATACCTCTGCCATGGGATGACTGTTCTGTTTGCCATCAATGTTAGTCACCTGGTAGGAGAAACCGGGCAAAAGCTGCTCAGAGGGAACTAGCCAATGGGCCACCATTGTGATGCTAGCCCCAGTGTCTCTGTAGGCCTCAGCTTTTGTACCATTGATGTAGGGCTCCTGTCTGTACCTACCCAAAGTGTTGGGACAGGCAGTGAAGTTGGCAAACCCCATGCCACCATCACAGACAAGAGTGGTTGCTGTAGGGGAATTGGCTAAGCCAGGGTCCCCCTGTGTTCCCCAAGTAAACCCACCCAGATTTCTGGGGGCACTCCCACCACCTGGGGGATTACTGCTGACAGTAATAGGTGGTGTGACAGGAGTAATTGGAGGAACAGTTTTGTTTTTAGCCCTTGGGCAACCGCTGTCAGTTTTCCAATGCCCAGGAGTTTTACACTCATGGCAGTAGGGCTTTTTAGCTGTGGTAGAGGAGGGAGCTTGGGACCCACCACCCTGTGTGGAGTTTTGGGGCCCTGAGGAAGGTTTCTCTTTCTCTTTATCCCCACCCTTCTCTTGAGGCTTGGTGGTATCTTTCTTTTGGTCACCACCCTGGTTTTTAGGCCTGATCCTGGTCCTGACCCATTTATCTGCCCTCTTTCCCAATTCTTGGGGAGAGGTCAAATCTGAGTCTACCAGGTGTTGATGGAGAAGCTGGTTTTGACAATTACTTAAAATCTGCTCTCTCATCATCAAATTGTACAATCCTGTATAATCAGACACCTTACTTCCCAGCAACCAACCCTCCAAAGCCTTAGTGGCACATTCCACATATTCAGACCAGTCCTGAGTCTGTGTCTTCTGGGTGTCTCTGAACATTAACCTGTACTGTTCAGTGGTTAAGCCTAACCCATCAACTAGGACACTCTTCAGGACTCTGTAATTTCTGACATCCTCTTCTCTAACAGTGAGGAGTCTATCTCTGCCTCTCCCCTCAAAGGAGAGCCATAAGATTGCTGCCCACTGGTCTTCAGGAACCTGCTGCACTTTGCAGGCTCTCTCAAGAGCAGTCATCCATTTGTGGATGTCATCCCCACTTTTGTAGGGGGGCACAATCTTGGACAGGTTCCTATTGTCAAAGACCCTATCTTTGTCCCTAGGGACATTGCTGCCACCAGTGGGTATAGACCCACTCTCTCTATGCTGTCTAGCCTTGCTAAGTTTCTCTTCCATCAGGGCTACTTCTAGCTCCTGCTTCCTGATCCTCAGCTGGGCCTCTTGCATCTTGGCCTCATGTTCCCTCCTCTGAGGGGTGGTCATCCTTCTCCTGGAGTGACCTTGAGAGCCTCTAGAGCCATGGGAAGCATTGGAGTCACCTGAGCGATTCCTTTGCCTTCCCAGCCCTGGGTTAAGTCCACTGGGGAGATCCAGTGGGTTGAACCCACTGTCAGTCCCCAATAGCCTTGGTTTAGCTGGGCCAAGTATAACACTTGGCACTGGGCTAGTTCTCCCTTCATCCTCACTACTGTCAGTATCCTTTTCACTCTCATCCTCTGTGGTAGGCATCCCATCTAAGGGGTGACTATTGGGAAGGGGTACTTCAGTGGCATCTTCAGAAGGGGGGGCTCCTGTTCCTGTCCCTAAGGGGGCTAACTGGGAAGCTTTCTTGAGTGCTCTCTGATTCTCATCATTCTGTAAGAGCTCTCTGAGCTCAGCAGAGTTTGGGTTCTTGGGCTGTTTAAGGCCTCTAAGAGTTGCCAAATGCCTGAGCTCATTCTGATTAAGGGTAGCAAAGCTGGTTGGTGCCCTCTGGGGGTCACTCTCGACAGAGATGGGTACAGTGGACCCCTCTGCCCCGGCCATTGCTCTTAAGTGTGGGTGGATGTGTTGCAATCTACCTACACTTGGGTTTACCTACCAAACCTATCTAGTAGTTGTAGTCAGGGTGTGCTACTCCCTTTGCTCTACAACAACTAAGTTCAGTAGAACTTAAGTATATCTAATCTTGTTTTATATGTACCTACAGGTACCTATGTGATCTTTCAATTGGTAACCAAGAGATTACAATGGTAAAACACAGCAAGCTCAAATCCCACCGCTGCTCACCAATGTGAGAAGTTGGCCTGGTATATGATGCTCACTAGTTAAAGTGATCACCTTGTACCATGCCAAGCAACCCTTATGGTGTGGTTGTAAGTCAACCTTTTCGGACTAGCTGCCCTAGTGGTAGCGTAGGCTAAGCAGTCTTTGAGGCTAAACTCGTGATGCGTGTTAAGCCAGCTGTTTTACCAAATGCAACCCCCTTTTATACCAATGAAAGGACACCACACAGATATATATTCAAAATATATATGTATTTATTTCTCAAAGTAACCCCTAGTCTCTTTATGAGCACAGGAGCACAAATCGTCAAACAAGATTATCACAGAATACACAGAAGTTGCACGTTATATGGATAGGCCCTGGTGGCCACTCAAACCATATACTAAAATAGTGGTATAAGTACCACGAACAGAAAAGGGAAAAGGCCTAGGGCCTCTAGAATCGCTGGGCCTACAAGGAGCTAACGTCAGTTAGTGACCAGGAGGTCCACGGGTGGCGTGTGCAGAGCAAATAGTCACACGCGTGCTCCCATAGGTTTCAATGGGTGCGTAAAAAGTACAAAGTTACTGCAAAGGAGATCTTCCGGGTTGACTAGGAACTTAAGATTTGGAACACAGGCACTAGAGATGTATTACTACACATGGGCACCGGAGTACCAGCTTTACCTCACCCACAGGAAGCGGGTGCATAGGCCTCAAAGTGCGTCGGGTTTCTTCTATCTGTTCCGTTGAGCCTGGGACAAAGATGCTGCAGGCGGTCGGTCCGGGAGAGATGCGGTGGATCCAAGGGTGGATCGGAGTTGCAGAAGACCTGAAAGCAGAGGGGACAGTGTTCACAGTCACTAGCCAGTGACCGGCGTGGCACCAGGTGGGTACCAGGCGACGTCGGGTGCAAACAGGAAGGAAGGTGTAGCTTGACTCTGCAGCCACGTGGTCCCTGAAGGTCGACGACGTCCAGGAGTCGAGTCACGAGCTGTCCCACGCAGGCTCTCGCTGTCGGCGGTGTCGGCGACTTGATCGAAGCAAACAAGCCTTGGCAAAAGCAATTGTTGTAGGCAAGGAGTTTAAGCTGATGGTTCTGACCAGCAAGGTCAGAGGAACTGCTCCTTTGGAGGGGAGCAAGGGCCAGTCTGGAGCAACCAGACCAGCGGTGTTTGTTGTAGATTTCGTCGCCAAGATGGCCACTAGCCAGCGGGCCAGCAACCGGTTAGGCGCGTCGAGTGGCAAAATGCAGAAGGGCCCCACGCAGATCGTGGAGATGCTGGAGGGCTCACCTTTGGTGCAGATGCTGCTCGAGGGTTGGGCTTCTCAGGACCCAAAGCACAACTTGGAGGGAGCCTCGGTTGTTGCACTGGTCAGCTTGTCGTAGTCGTTTCAAGATGGCTGGCTCCACGTGTCTCGGGGCCTCCACGGGTCTCCTCTTTGCAGGGACAGTGGATCGGGCGGTGAGAGGTCTGGAGGTCCAGGTCTTGTCAGTCTCTGGGCTCGGGCTCCGGCGGGAGGCGGCGGCAAAGCAGACGGTGATTCGCTGGATGGTGCTTGCGTTAGCAAGGTGGTCACTCCCTGACCACAGGGGAGATTGGCTTCAGTCCTCTGTGCGGCAGAGCGTCGAAGTTCCCGTCTTCTTCTTAGTTTCAAGTTGATTCCAGGATGTCTAAAGTCTTAGGACACAGCTCCTACCTTTATTCGGATTCTAGGGGCCGGACTACCTGCTAGGTCCCTCCCTATGGGTGGGACCAGGAAGGGGGGTGGTTACACCCCCAATCCTTTGTCCAGCTCGCCCCAGGCCCGGGACTGGTGTGCCCCAGGACCGGTTTGAACTGGCATATGCCCCGAGGCTCCTTGTGAGCCACAGGCATGTCTGGTTTCTTTCAAGCCCTACCTGACCAATACACAAAATCCTGTCTGGGGTGGTGCTCGCACCTCCCCTGGCAGGAAACCCTTTGTCCACACCTCCCAAGCTGGAAGGACTCCCAGCAGCAGGAGGGCAGACTTGTGTCTGTGGTGGCAGCATCCATTTTGTGGAGCTGAGGCTATGTCTGATTTTACCCGGGTTTCAGGTACTGTACATGTCGTGTCCCTCTAGAAGGGTGGAATGCTAACCCCGTCGCCAGAATTGGCGAGGGGTTAGTATTCCAATTCGTATGACACCTTACTCGACATGTTTTGATAAAGCCAAACCAAAGATAGCATTTAACCGCGAGGTTCATAATGCACTTAAGAGTATATGGTATGACGATATCTGGAAACAGTAGAAGGAAGTTGTTCCGACCACTGCAGACAGGCTCAGCTCATGCCAGAGCACCATCTCACATGGAACCAAGCACTCTGCCTTCAGGATTGTTAAGGCCTGCCATAGGAGTGACTTATAGGTTACCAGGTGTCCCATTTAAGGTTAGGTATAGGTATACTACACCTAAGTAAGAGGTGATTACACCAACTTACCCCAGCTGAGTGATCAGCCAGTTGTGTCAAATCGTTAGGCCAAGCCTGGGGTGGCATATTACATGCTTCAGCCCCTGGCAGGCCTTGGATACACCAATGCCCTGGGTACCTAGTGTACACTGGTACAGGGGCTGACAGGGTGATCCAACCAATTGGGTATGTACCTAGGGTACATGGAGTCCATTTTACAGAGAGAGCAGATAGCCTGAGAGCCTGAATGGCAGGATCTCAGGCCAACTAAGTCGAAAAACCAGCTAGACACTAGGCAAAAATTTGGGGGTAACCATAGTCAGATATCCACCTTCCTACAGAGCACATTTGACTTAACAGCTGGCTATTGGCAAATCAGATTAGCTGAGGAGTCTAAGGCCAAAACAGCATTCTCAACCCCAGGTGGGCATTATCAGTTTGTGGTGATGCCCTTTGGTCTGAAGAATGCACCTGCCACCTTCCAAAGGCTGGTGAACCAAGTCCTTACTGGGTTGGATGACTTTTGTGCAGCATATCTTGATGACATTGCTGTCTTTAGCTCCACCTGGGAGGATCACCTGATCCACCTGAAGAAGGCTCTTGAGGCCCTGCAGAGGGCAGGCCTCACTATCAAGGCTACTAAGTGCCAGATAGGGCAGAGTAAGGTTGTATATTTGGGCCACCTTGTAGGTGGAGGCCAAGTTCAACCACTGGAGAGTAAGATACAATCCATCAAGGACTGGTCCCCTCCAACCACCCAGACTCAAGTTCGAGCTTTCTTGGGCTTGACTGGGTACTACAGGAAGTTTGTTAAGAACTATGGGTCCATTGTGACTCCTCTTAATGATCTGACATCCAAGAAGATGCCCAAAAAGGTTCAGTGGACAGTAAGCTGTCAAAAGGCATTTGATGACCTGAAGGAGGCCATGTGCTCTGCACCTATCCTGAAAAGTCCTGACTACTCCAAAGAGTTTATTGTCCAAACAGATGCTTCTGAGTTGGGTGTGGGAGCTGTGCTGTCACAACTTAATGTAGATGGTCAAGACCAACCCATTGCTTTTATTAGCAGAAGGTTGACCCCCAGAGAGAAGAATTGGTCAGCTATTGAGAGGGAGGCCTTTGCTGTGGTGTGGGCCCTGAAGAAGCTGAGGCCATACTTGTTTGGCACTCACTTCAAGATTCAGACCGACCATAAGCCCCTCTTGTGGCTAAATCAGATGAAGGGTGAAAACCCCAAACTGCTTAGGTGGTCCATTTCCCTACAGGGGATGGACTTTACAGTGGAGCACCGGCCAGGTACTGACCATGGGAATGCAGATGGTCTCTCCAGGTACTTCCACTTAGGACATGAAGACGAGACTGGTCAAGGCTAGTTTAATGTCCCAGCGTTTGGGGGGGGTTGTGTAGGAGAGTAGGGTCTGCTATCCTATGGTCACCCCAAATTTTTGCTTTTTGCTTCACTGGTTTTTGACATATTGAGGCTGTGGGCCTGCCAATCAGACCCCCAGCCTGCTGTTCTCTCTACTAAATTAAAACTATGCACCCTAGGTGCATAACCAATTGGAAGTGGATCACCCTGTCAGCCCCTGTACCAGTGTACACTAGGTACCCAGGGCATTGGTATACCCAAGGCCTGCCAAGGGCTGCAGCATGTATTATGCCACCCCAGGCTTGGCCTAACGATTTGACACAACTGGCTGATCACTCAGCTGGGGTAAGTTGGTGTAATCACCTCTTACTTAGGTGTAGTATACCTATACCTAACCTTAAATGGGACACCTGGTAACCTATAAGTCACTCCTATGGCAGGCCTTAACAATCCTGAAGGCAGAGTGCTTGGTTCCATGTGAGATGGTGCTCTGGCATGAGCTGAGCCTGTCTGCAGTGGTCGGAACAACTTCCCTCTACTGTTTCCAGATATCGTCATACCATATACTCTTAAGTGCATTATGAACCTCGCGGTTAAATGCTATCTTTGGTTTGGCTTTATCAAAACATGTCGAGTAAGGTGTCATACGAATTGGAATACTAACCCCTCGCCAATTCTGGCGACGGGGTTAGCATTCCACCCTTCTAGAGGGACACGACATGTACAGTACCTGAAACCCGGGTAAAATCAGACATAGCCTCAGCTCCACAAAATGGATGCTGCCACCACAGACACAAGTCTGCCCTCCTGCTGCTGGGAGTCCTTCCAGCTTGGGAGGTGTGGACAAAGGGTTTCCTGCCAGGGGAGGTGCGAGCACCACCCCAGACAGGATTTTGTGTATTGGTCAGGTAGGGCTTGAAAGAAACCAGACATGCCTGTGGCTCACAAGGAGCCTCGGGGCATATGCCAGTTCAAACCGGTCCTGGGGCACACCAGTCCCGGGCCTGGGGCGAGCTGGACAAAGGATTGGGGGTGTAACCACCCCCCTTCCTGGTCCCACCCATAGGGAGGGACCTAGCAGGTAGTCCGGCCCCTAGAATCCGAATAAAGGTAGGAGCTGTGTCCTAAGACTTCAGACATCCTGGAATCAACTTGAAACTAAGAAGAAGACGGGAACTTCGACGCTCTGCCGCACAGAGGACTGAAGCCAATCTCCCCTGTGGTCAGGGAGTGACCACCTTGCTAACGCAAGCACCATCCAGCGAATCAACGTCTGCTTTGCCGCCGCCTCCCGCCGGAGCCCGAGCCCAGAGACTGACAAGACCTGGACCTCCAGACCTCTCACCGCCCGATCCACAGTCCCTGCAAAGAGGAGACCCGTGGAGGCACCGAGACACGTGGAGCCAGCCATCTTGGAACGACTACGACAAGCTGACAAGTGCAACAACCGAGGCTCCCTCCAAGTTGTGCTTTGGGTCCTGAGAAGCCCAACCCTCGAGCAGCATCTGCACCAAAGGTGAGCCCTCCAGCATCTCCACGATCTGCGTGGGGCCCTTCTGCATTTTGCCACTCGACGCGCCTAACCGGTTGCTGGCCCGCTGGCTAGTGGCCATCTTGGCGACGAAATCTACGACAAACACCGCTGGTCTGGTTGCTCCAGACTGGCCCTTGCTCCCCTCCAAAGGAGCAGTTCCTCTGACCTTGCTGGTCAGAACCATCAGCTTAAACTCCTTGCCTACAACAATTGCTTTTGCCAAGGCTTGTTTGCTTCGATCAAGTCGCCGACACCGCCGACAGCGAGAGCCTGCGTGGGACAGCTCGTGACTTGACTCCTGGACGTCGTCGACCTTCAGGGACCACGTGGCTGCAGAGTCAAGCTACACCTTCCTTCCTGTTTGCACCCGACATCGCCTGGTACCCACCTGGTGCCACGCTGGTCACTGGCTAGTGACTGTGAACACTGTCCCCTCTGCTTACAGGTCTTCAACATCTCCGATCCACTCTTGGGTCCACTGCATCTCTCCCGGACCGACCGCCTGCAGCATCTTTGTCTTCAAGCTCAACGGAACAGATAGAAGAAACCCGACGCACTTTGAGGCCTATGCACCTGCTTCCTGTGGGTGAGGTAAAGCTGGTACTCTGGTGCCCAAGTGTAGTAATACATCTCTAGTGCCTGTGTTCCAAATCTTAAGTTCCTAGTTAACCCGGAAGATCTCCTTTGCAGTAACTTTGTACTTTTTACGCACCCATTGAAACCTATGGGAGCACGCGTGTGACTATTTGCTCTGCACACGCCACCCGTGGACCTCCTGGTCACTAACTGACGTTAGCTCCTTGTAGGCCCAGCGATTCTAGAGGCCTTAGGCCTTTTCCCTTTTCTGTTCGTGGTACTTATACCACTATTTTAGTATATGGTTTGAGTGGCCACCAGGGCCTATCCATATAACGTGCAACTTCTGTGTATTCTGTGATAATCTTGTTTGACGATTTGTGCTCCTGTGCTCATAAAGAGACTAGGGGTTACTTTGATAAATAAATACATATATATTTTGAATATATATCTGTGTGGTGTCCTTTCATTGGTATAAAAGGGGGTTGCATTTGGTAAAACAGCTGGCTTAACACGCTTCACGAGTTTAGCCTCAAAGACTGCTTAGCCTACGCTACCACTAGGGCAGCTAGTCCGAAAAGGTTGACTTACAACCACACCATAAGGGTTGCTTGGCATGGTACAAGGTGATCACTTTAACTAGTGAGCATCATATACCAGGCCAACTTCTCACATTTCCCTAGGTGCCGGCAGGGCTAGGGTTCAAAAACTACAGCTCGTCACTTTGCCAAAAAAGGGTCATTTTTCACTGCAAAATTGAGGTGTGACCACGTTGCGTTTTGCGCCGTTTCCTGTCGCGGGCACTAGGCCGACCCGCACAAGTGAGGTACCATTTTTCGTGTAGGACTTTGGGGAACGTGGGGTGGGTGGAAATTTGTGGATCCACGCAGATTCCAGAACTTTCCAACACAGAAATGTGGGGAAAATGTGTTTTTTTTGTCAATTGTTTACGTTTGCAAGGGATTCTGGGTAACAAACCATGGTGGGAGGCAGTCAAGTCACCCCATCCTGGATTCCCCTGGGTGTCTAGTTTTCAAAAATGTATAGGTTTGCTAGGTTTCTCTAGGTGCCGGCAGGGCTAGGGTTAAAAAACTACAGCTCATCACTTTACCAAAAAAGGGTCATTTTTCACTGCAAAATTGAGGTGTGACCACGTTGCGTTTTGCGCCGTTTCCAGTCGCGGGCTCTATGCCGACCCGCACAAGTGAGGTACCATTTTTCTTGTAGGACTTTGGGGAACGCGGGGTGCATGGAAATTTGTGGATCCACGCAGATTCCAGAACTTTCCATCACAGAAATGTGGGAAAAATGTGTTTTTTTTGTCAATTGTTTACGTTTGCAAGGGATTCTGGGTAACAGACCATGGTGGGAGGCAGTCAAGTCACCCCATCCTGGATTCCCCTGGGTGTCTAGTTTTCAAAAATATATAGGTTTGCTAGGTTTCCCTAGGTGCCGGCAGGGCTAGGGTTCAAAAACTACAGCTCGTCACTTTGCCAAAAAAGGGTCATTTTTCACTGCAAAATTGAGGTGTGACCACGTTGCGTTTTGCGCCGTTTCCTGTCGCGGGCACTAGGCCGACCCGCACAAGTGAGGTACCATTTTTCTCGTAGGACTTTGGGGAACGCGGGGTGGGTGGAAATTTGTGGATCCACGCAGATTCCAGAACTTTCCATCACAGAAATGTGGGGAAAATGTGTTTTTTTTGTCAATTTTTTACGTTTGCAAGGGATTCTGGATAACAGACCATGGTGGGAGGCAGTCAAGTCACCCCATCCTGGATTCCCCTGGGTGTCTAGTTTACAAAAATGTATAGGTTTGCTAGGTTTCCCTAGGTGCCGGCAGGGCTAGGGTTCAAAAACTACAGCTAGTCACTTTGCCAAAAAAGGGTCATTTTTCACTGCAAAATTGAGGTGTGACCACGTTGCGTTTTGCGCCGTTTCCTGTCGCGGGCACTATGCCGACCCGCACAAGTGAGGTACCATTTGTCTTGTAGGACTTTGGGGAACGCGGGGTGGGTGGAAATTTGTGGATCCACGCAGATTCCAGAACTTTCCATCACAGAAATGTGGGGAAAATGTGTTTTTTTTGTCAATTTTTTACGTTTGCAAGGGATTCTGGGTAACCGACCATGGTGGGATGCAGTCAAGTCACCCCATCCTGGATTCCCCTCGGTGTCTAGTTTACAAAAATGTATAGGTTTGCTAGGTTTCCCTAGGTGCCGGCAGGGCTAGGGTTCAAAACCTACAGCTCGTCACTTTGCCAAAAAAGGGTCATTTTTCACTGCAAAATTGAGGTGTGACCACGTTGCGTTTTGCGCCGTTTCCTGTCGCGGGCACTATGCCGACCCGCACAAGTGAGGTACCATTTTTCTCGTAGGACTTTGGGGAACGCGGGGTGAGTGGAAATTTGTGGATCCACGCAGATTCCAGAACTTTCCATCACAGAAATGTGGGGAATATGTGTTTTTTTGCCAATTTTTTACGTTTGCAAGGGATTCTGGGTAACAGACCATGGTGGGAGGCAGTCAAGTCACCCCATCCTGGATTCCCCTGGGTGTCTAGTTTACAAAAATGTATAGGTTTGCTAGGTTTCCCTTGATGCCGGCAGGGCTAGGGTTCAAAAACTACAGCTAGTCACTTTGCCAAAAAAGGGTCATTTTTCACTGCAAAATTGAGGTGTGACCACGTCGCGTTTTGCGCCGTTTCCTGTCGCGGGCACTAGGCCGACCCGCACAAGTGAGGTACCATTTTTCTCGTAGGACTTTGGGGAACGCGGTGTGGGTGGAAATTTGTGGATCCACGCAGATTCCAGAACTTTCCATCACAGAAATGTGGGGAAAATGTGTTTTTTTTGTCAATGTTTTATGTTTGCAAGGGATTCTGGGTAACAGACCATGGTGGGAGGCAGTCAAGTCACCCCATCCTGGATTCCCCTGGGTGTCTAGTTTTCAAAAATGTATAGGTTTGCTAGGTTTCCCTAGGTGCCGGCAGGGCTAGGGTTCAAAAACTACAGCTCGTCACGTTGCCAAAAAAGGGTCATTTTTCACTGCAAAATTGAAGTGTGACCACGTTTAGTTTTGCGCCGTTTCATGTCGCGGGCACTATGCCGACCCGCACAAGTGAGGTACCATTTTTCTCGTAGGACTTTGGGGATCGCGGGGTGGGTGGAAATTTGTAGATCCACGCAGATTCCAGAACTTTCCATCACAGAAATGTGGGGAAAATGTGTTTTTTTTGTCAATTTTTTACGTTTGCAAGGGATTCTGGGTAACAGACCATGGTGGGAGGCAGTCAAGTCACCCCATCCTGGATTCCCCTGCGTGTCTAGTTTACAAAAATGTATAGGTTTGCTAGGTTTCCCTAGGTGCCGGCAGGGCTAGGGTTCAAAAACTACAGCTCGTCACTTTGCCAAAAAAGGGTCAATTTTCACTGCAAAATTGAGGTGTGACCATGTCGCGTTTTGCGCCGTTTCCTGTCGCGGGCACTAGGCCGACCCGCACAAATGAGGTACCATTTTTCTCGTAGGACTTTGGGGAACGCGGGGTGGGTGGAAATTTGCGGATCCACGCAGATTCCAGAACTTTCCATCACAGAAATGTGGGGAAAATGTGTTTTTTTTGTCAATTTTTTACGTTTGCAAGGGATTCTGGGTAACAGACCATGGTGGGAGGCAGTCAAGTCACCCCATCCTGGATTCCCCTGGGTGTCTGGTTTTCAAAAATGTATAGGTTTGCTAGGTTTTCTTAGGTGCCGGCAGGGCTAGGGTTCAAAAACTACAGCTCGTCACTTTGCCAAAAAAGGGTCATTTTTCAATGCAAAATTGAGGTGTGACCACGTTGCGTTTTGCGCCGTTTCCTGTCGCGGGCACTATGCCGACCCGCACAAGTGAGGTACCATTTTTCTCGTAGGACTTTGGGGAACGCGGGGTGGGTGGAAATTTGTGGATCCACGCAGATTCCAGAACTTTCCATCACAGAAATGTGGGGAAAATGTGTTTTTTTTGTCAATTTTTTTACGTTTGCAAGGGATTCTGGGTAACAGACCATGGTGGGAGGCAGTCAAGTCACCCCATCCTGGATTCCCCTGGGTGTCTAGTTTTCAAAAATGTATAGGTTTGCTAGGTTTCCCTTGGTGCCGGCAGGGCTAGGGTTCAAAAACTACAGCTCGTCACTTGGCCAAAAAAGGGTCATTTTTCACTGCGAAATTGAGGTGTGACCACGTTGCGTTTTGCGCCGTTTCCTGTCGCGGGCACTATGCCGACCCGCACAAGTGAGGTACCATTTGTCTTGTAGGACTTTGGGGAATGCGGGGTGGGTGGAAATTTGTGGATCCACGCAGATTCCAGAACTTTCCATCACAGAAATGTGGGGAAAATGTGTTTTTTTTGTCAATTTTTTATGTTTGCAAGGGATTCTGGGTAACCGACCATGGTGGGATGCAGTCAAGTCACCCCATCCTGGATTCCCCTCGGTGTCTAGTTTACAAAAATGTATAGGTTTGCTAGGTTTCCCTAGGTGCCGGCAGGGCTAGGGTTAAAAAACTACAGCTCGTCACTTTGCCAAAAAAGTGTCATTTTTCACTGCAAAATTGAGGTGTGACCACGTCGTGTTTTACGCCGTTTCCTGTCGTGGGCACTAGGCCGACCCGCACAAGTGAGGTACCATTTTTCTCGTAGGACTTTGGGTAACGCGGGGTGGGTGGATATTTGTGGATCCTCGCAGATTCCAGAACTTTCCATCACAGAAATGTGGGGAAAATGTGTTTTTTTTGTCAATTTGTTATGTTTGCAAGGGATTCTGGGTTACAGACCATGGTGGGAGGCAGTCAAGTCACCCCATCCTGGATTCCCCTGGGTGTCTAGTTTTCAAAAATGTATAGGTTTGCTAGGTTTCCCTAGGTGCCGGCAGGGCTAGGGTTCAAAAACTACAGCTAGTCACTTTGCCAAAAAAGGGTCATTTTTCACTGCAAAATTGAGGTGTGACCACGTTGCGTTTTGCGCCGTTTCCTGTCGCGGGCACTAGGCCGACCCGCACAAGTGAGGTACCATTTTTCTCGTAGGACTTTGGGGAATGTGGGGTGTGAGAAGTTGGCCTGGTATATGATGCTCACTAGTTAAAGTGATCACCTTGTACCATGCCAAGCAACCCTTATGGTGTGGTTGTAAGTCAACCTTTTCGGACTAGCTGCCCTAGTGGTAGCGTAGGCTAAGCAGTCTTTGAGGCTAAACTCGTGAAGCGTGTTAAGCCAGCTGTTTTACCAAATGCAACCCCCTTTTATACCAATGAAAGGACACCACACAGATATATATTCGAAATATATATGTATTTATTTCTCAAAGTAACCCCTAGTCTCTTTATGAGCACAGGAGCACAAATCGTCAAACAAGATTATCACAGAATACACAGAAGTTGCACTTTATATGGATAGGCCCTGGTGGCCACTCGAACCATATACTAAAATAGTGGTATAAGTACCACGAACAGAAAAGGGAAAAGGCCTAGGGCCTCTAGAATCGCTGGGCCTACAAGGAGCTAACGTCAGTTAGTGACCAGGAGGTCCACGGGTGGCGTGTGCAGAGCAAATAGTCACACGCGTGCTCCCATAGGTTTCAATGGGTGTGTAAAAAGTACAAAGTTACTGCAAAGAGGATCTTCCGGATGGACTAGGAACTCAAGATTTGGAACACAGGCACTAGAGATGTAATACTACACTTGGGCACAGATGTGCCAGCTTTACCTCACCCACAGGAAGCGGGTGCATAGGCCTCGAAGTGCGTCGGGTTTCTTCTATCTGTTCCGTGGAGCCTGAAGACAAAGATGCTGCAGGCGGTCGGTCCGGGAGAGATGCAGTGGATCCAAGAGTGGATCGGAGATGTTGAAGACCTGTAAGCAGAGGGGACAGTGTTCACAGTCACTAGCCAGTGACCAGCGTGGCACCAGGTGGGTACCAAGCAATGTCGGGTGCAAACAGGGAGAAAGGTGTAGCTTGTCTCTGCAGCCACGTGGTCCCTGGAGGTCGACGACGTCCAGGAGTCGAGTCACGAGCTGCCCCACGCAGGCTCTCGCTGTCGGCGGTGTCGGCGACTTGATCGAAGCAAACAAGCCTTGGCAAAAGCAATTGTTGTAGGAAAAGGAAATAAGCTGATGGTTCTTACCAGCAAGGTCAGAAGGACTGCTCCTTTGGAGGGGAGCAAGGGCTAGTCTGGAGCAACCAGACCAGCGGTGTATTTCTTGAAGTTCGTCGCCAAGATGGCTACTAGCCAGCGGGCCAGCAACCGGTTAGGCGCGTCGAGTGGCAAAATGCAGAAGGGCCCCACGCAGATCGTGGAGATGCTGGAGGGCTCACCTTTGGTGCAGATGCTGCTCGGGTGTTGGGCTTCTCAGATCCCAAAGCACAACTTGGAGGGAGCCTCGGTTGTTGCACTTGTCAGCTTGTCGTAGTCGTTCCAAGATGGCCGGCTCCACGTGTCTCGGTGCCTCCACGGGTCTCCTCTTTTCAGGGACTGTGGATCGGGCGGTGAGAGGTCTGGAGGTCCAGGTCTTGTCAGTCTCTGGGCTCGGGCTCCGGCGGGAGGCAGCGGCAAAGCAGATGTTGATTCGCTGGATGGTGCTTGCGTTAGCAAGGTGGTCACTCCCTGACCACAGGGGAGATTGGCTTCAGTCCTCTGTGCAGCAGAGCGTCGAAGTTCCCGTCTTCTTCTTAGTTTTAAGTTGATTCCAGGATGTCTGAAGTCTTAGGACACAGCTCCTACCTTTAAGCGGATTCTAGGGGCCGGACTACCTGCTAGGTCCCTCCCTATGGGTGGTACCAGGAAGGGGGGTGGTTACACCCCCAATCCTTTGTCCAGCTCGCCCCAGGCCCGGGACTGGTGTGCCCCAAGACCGGTTTGAACTGAAATATGCACCGAGGCTCCTTGTGAGCCACAGGCATGTCTGGTTTCTTTCAAGCCCTACCTGACCAATACACAAAATCCTGTCTGGGGTGGTGCACGCACCTCCCCTGGCAGGAAACCCTTTGTCCACACCTCCCAAGCTGGAAGGACTCCCAGCAGCAGGAGGGCAGACTTGTGTCTGTGGTGGCAGCATCCATTTTGTGGAGCTGAGGCTATGTCTGATTTTACCCGGGTTTCAGGCACTGTACATGTCGTGTCCCTCTAGAAGGGTGGAATGCTAACCCCGTCGCCAGAATTGGCGAGGGGTTAGTATTCCAATTCGTATGACACCTTACTCGACATGTTTTGATAAAGCCAAACCAAAGATAGCATTTAACCGCGAGGTTCATAATGCACTTAAGAGTATATGGTATGACGATATCTGGAAACAGTAGAAGGAAGTTGTTCCGACCACTGCAGACAGGCTCAGCTCGTGCCAGAGCACCATCTCACATGGAACCACGCACTCTGCCTTCAGGATTGTTAAGGCCTGCCATAGGAGTGACTTATAGGTTACCAGGTGTCCCATTTAAGGTTAGGTATAGGTATACTACACCTAAGTAAGAGGTGATTACACCAACTTACCCCAGCTGAGTGATCAGCCAGTTGTGTCAAATTGTTAGGCCAAGCCTGGGGTGGCATAATACATGCTTCAGCCCCTGGCAGGCCTTGGGTACACCAATGCCCTGGGTACCTAGTGTACACTGGTACAGGGGCTGACAGGGTGATCCACTTCCAATTGGTTATGCACCTAGGGTGCATAGTTTTAATTTAGTAGAGAGAACAGCAGGCTGGGGGTCTGATTGGCAGGCCCACAGCCTCAATATGTCAAAAACCAGTGAAGCAAAAAGCAAAAATTTGGGGTGACCATAGGATAGCAGACCCTACTCTCCTACACAACCCCCCCCCAAACGCTGGGACATTAAACTAGCCTTGACCAGTCTCGTCTTCATGTCCTAAGTGGAAGTACCTGGAGAGACCATCTGCATTCCCATGGTCAGTACCTGGCCGGTGCTCCACTGTAAAGTCCATCCCCTGTAGGGAAATGGACCACCTAAGCAGTTTGGGGTTTTCACCCTTCATCTGATTTAGCCACAAGAGGGGCTTATGGTCGGTCTGAATCTTGAAGTGAGTGCCAAACAAGTATGGCCTCAGCTTCTTCAGGGCCCACACCACAGCAAAGGCCTCCCTCTCAATAGCTGACCAATTCTTCTCTCTGGGGGTCAACCTTCTGCTAATAAAAGCAATGGGTTGGTCCTGACCATCTACATTAAGTTGTGACAGCACAGCTCCCACACCCAACTCAGAAGCATCTGTTTGGACAATAAACTCTTTGGAGTAGTCAGGACTTTTCAGGATAGGTGCAGAGCACATGGCCTCCTTCAGGTCATCAAATGCCTTTTGACAGCTTACTGTCCACTGAACCTTTTTGGGCATCTTCTTGGATGTCAGATCATTAAGAGGAGTCACAATGGACCCATAGTTCTTAACAAACTTCCTGTAGTACCCAGTCAAGCCCAAGAAAGCTCGAACTTGAGTCTGGGTGGTTGGAGGGGACCAGTCCTTGATGGATTGTATCTTACTCTCCAGTGGTTGAACTTGGCCTCCACCTACAAGGTGGCCCAAATATACAACCTTACTCTGCCCTATCTGGCACTTAGTAGCCTTGATAGTGAGGCCTGCCCTTTGCAGAGCCTCAAGAGCCTTCTTCAGGTGGATCAGGTGATCCTCCCAGGTGGAGCTAAAGACAGCAATGTCATCCAGATATGCTGCGCAAAAGTCATCCAACCCAGTAAGGACTTGGTTCACCAGCCTTTGGAAGGTGGCAGGTGCATTCTTCAGACCAAAGGGCATCACCACAAACTGGTAGTGCCCACCTGGGGTTGAGAATGCTGTTTTGGCCTTAGACTCCTCAGCTAATCTGATTTGCCAATAGCCAGCTGTTAAGTCAAATGTGCTCAAAAACTTTGCAGAAGCTAGTTTGTCTATGAGCTCATCTGCCCTTGGAATAGGGTGTGCATCTGTCCTGGTGACAGCATTGAGTCCTCTGTAATCCACACAGAACCTCATCTCTCTCTTGCCATCTTTGGTGTGAGGTTTGGGGACCAGAACCACTGGGCTAGCCCAGGGGCTCTCTGAGGGTTCAATGACACCTAATTCCAGCATTTTATGTACCTCAGCCTTTATACAGTCCCTGACGTGGTCAGGTTGTCTGTAAAGCTTGTTCTTTACAGGCAGACTGTCACCAGTGTCCACCACATGGGTACACCAGTCAGTTTGACTAGGTATCAAGGAAAACATATGTGAAAATGATTGTAGAACCTGTCTACATTCAGTCTGCTGATGGGCAGTGAGGTTGCCTCCAAGGGTCACTCCTTCAACTGAGCCATCTTCAGGGTTCTGAGACAACAGGTCTGGGAGAGGGTCACTCTCTTCCTCCTGTCCCTCATCTGTAGCCATGAGCAAGCCCATGTCTGCCCTGTCAACATATGCTTTAAGCCTGTTAACATGGAGTACCCTGTGGGGACTCCTGGGAGTTCCTAGGTCGACCAAGTAGGTGACCTCTCCCTTCTTTTCCAGGATTGTATGGGGTCCAGACCATTTGTCTTGGAGTGCTGCTGGGGCCACTGGCTCCAACACCCATACCTTCTGTCCTGGCTGAAACTCAACCAAGACAGCCTTTTGGTCATGCCAAGCTTTCTGTAAGGCCTGGCTTGCCTCAAGGTTTTTGGATGCCTTCTCCATATACTCAGCCATCCTGGAGCGGAGACCAAGTACATAGTCCACTATGTCTAGCTTAGGCTTTTTGAGAGGTAACTCCCATCCTTCCTTCACCAAACACAGTGGGCCTCTCACAGGGTGCCCAAACAACAATTCAAAGGGGCTGTAGCCAACTCCTTTTTGTGGGACCTCTCTGTAAGCAAACAGAAGGCAGGGTAGAAGGATGTCCCATCTTCGCCTGAGCTTTTCAGGTAATCCTTTGATCATACCCTTTAGGGTCTTGTTGAATCTCTCAACAAGCCCATTGCATTGTGGGTGATAAGGGGTGGTGAACTTGTAGTTGACACCACATTCCTTCCACATAGCTGTCAAGTATCCTGACATAAAGTTGGTACCTCTGTCAGATACTACCTCCTTAGGAAACCCCACTCTGGAGAATACTCCCAGCAGGGCCCTGGCCACAACAGGAGCTGTAGTGGTCCTAAGGGGAATTGCCTCTGGATACCTGGTGGCATGATCCACTACCACCAGTATAAATCTGTGCCCAGATGCAGTGGGAGGATCCATGGGACCCACTATGTCTATTCCCACTCTTTCAAAGGGGACCCCCACCACAGGTAGTGGTATTAGGGGGGCCTTTGTTGTGCCACCTGATTTGCCACTGGCTTGGCAGGTAACACAGGAGCGACAAAACTCCTTTGTATCTTCATTCATGTGAGGCCAGTGAAAGTGAGGGACAAGTCTGTCCCAAGTCTTGTTCTGGCCTAAGTGTCCTGCTAACGGAATATCATGGGCCAAGGTAAGAAGGAAGCCCCTAAATTGCAGAGGTATAACCAACCTCCTGGTTGCACCAGGCTTGGGGTCTCTAGCCTCTGAATAAAGGAGCCCTTCATCCCAATACACTTTATGGGTACCTTGAGCATTCCCAGCAGCCTCAGCAGCAGCCAGCTGTCTGAGGGGTTCAAGAGAGGGACAGGATAACTGAGCCTGCCTCAAGTCAGCCCTTGAAGGTCCCCCTGTCCCCAGAAACTCAACCTGATCAGGTTCAAGCTCTTCAGGGACAGTTCCTTCAGGGTCCTCTAGATCAGCTTCCTGGGAAGGCTGATCATCACTCTGAGGCAGGGGGGAAGGCACAGCCTTGACCCTCCTGTTCTTCTTCTTGGTAGGTGCTTGGTCCATTGTTCCAGGATCCAAGACCTGAGGTTCAGTGAGGCACTTTTTGGCCTGTGACCTGGTCACAGCAAGGACATGTGATGATATACCTAACATCTCTGCATGAGTCCTGTACTCCACTTCTGACCATAGAGAACTCTCTAGGTCATTGCCCAACAAACATTCTACTGGGAGGTCTGCACTAACCACAACCCTTTTGAGGCCAGTTACCCCTCCCCATGAGAAGTTAACAACTGCCACACTGTGTGAAGTAGTGGCATTGCTGGCATTGGTCACCAGGTAGTTCTCACCTGGTATGTACTGTCCAGGGTCCACAAAGCCTGGTGTCACCATAGTGACACTGGCACATGTGTCCCTGTAGGCTTGAGCCACTTTGTCATTAATTAAAGGAGTCTGTCTGTACTTGCCCAGGTTACTGGGGCTCACAGTCAGGGACAAATCAATGTCCCCATCACAGATCAAGACTGCCTGTGTCAGGGTTCTGTCTAAGTCAGAATCTCCTTCAGTTCCCATAGTGATTCCCACTACACCCTTTGTCTGGGGACCAACACTGCTAACAGTAGTACTGGGAGCAGGTGCCTTAGGGGCAACAGTGTTGGGGGCTCCACCCTTTTTGCAATCACTAGTCCAGTGAGTTGTATTTTTGCAATGATTGCACCAGGGTTTCTTTTGACCTTCTTTCTTCTTTTTGGACTGTTGTTGGGACCCACCCTCCTTAGCAGTAGTTTGGGGCCCTGTTGAAGACTTCTGGTCTTTAGGTTTCTGATCTCCACCCTTTTGGTCTGTTTTCTTCTGATCACCCCCTTGGCCCTGGTTCTGGTTCTTTTGCTTAACCCTGGTTCTGACCCATTTGTCTGCCTTCTTTCCCAATTCTTGGGGAGAGGTCAGATCAGAGTCAACCAAGTGTTGATGCAGTTGCTGGTTTTGACAGTTATTTAAAATCTGTTCTCTCATCATCAAATTATACAATCCTGTAAAATCAGATACCTTACTTCCCAGCAACCAACCCTCCAAAGCCTTAGTGGCACATTCAACATATTCAGACCAGTCCTGAGTCTGTGTCTTTTGGGTGTCTCTGAACATTAACCTGTACTGTTCAGTGGTTAAGCCTAACCCATCTACCAGAACACTCTTCAGGACTCTGTAGTTTCTGACATCCTCTTCTCTAACAGTGAGGAGTCTGTCTCTGCCTCTTCCTTCAAAGGAGAGCCAGAGTATTGCTGCCCACTGGTCTTCAGGCACCTGCTGTACTTTGCAGGCTCTCTCAAGAGCAGTTATCCATTTGTGGATGTCATCCCCACTTTTGTAGGGGGGCACAACCTTAGACAGGTTCCTATTATCAAAGACCCTATCTTTGTCCTTAGGGACAATGCTGCCACCAGTGGGTATAGACCCACTCTCTCTAGGTTGCCTAGCCTTGTTCAGTTTTTCTTCCATCAGGGCTACTTCTAGCTCCTGCTTCCTGATCCTCAGCTGGGCTTCCTGCATTCTGGCCTCATGTTCCCTCCTCTGAGGGGTGGTCATCCTTTTCCTGGAGTGACCTTGAGAGCCTCTAGAGCCATGAGAAGCATTGGAGTCACCTGAGCGATTCCTTTGCCTCCCAAGCCCTGTGTTAAGTCCACTGGGGTGATCCAATGGGGTAAACCCATTGTCAGTCCCCAATAGCCTTAGTTTAGCTGGGCCAAGTATAACACTTGGCACTGGGCTAGTTCTCCCTTCATCCTCACTACTTTCTGTATCCTCACCACTTTCCTCCCCTGTAGTATGATTCTCATCTAAGGGATGGCTATTGGAACTGGGTACCTCTGTAGCATCTTCAGAAGGGGGGCCTCCTGTTCCTGACCCTAAGGGGGCTAACTGGGAAGCTTTCTTGAGTTCTCTCTGATTCTCATCATTCTGTAAGAGTTCTCTGAGCTCAGCAGAGGTAGGGTTCTTGGGCTGTTTAAGGCCTCTAAGAGTTGCCAAATGCCTGAGCTCATTCTGATTAAGGGTAGCAAAGCTGGATGGTGCCCTCTGGGGGTCACTCTTAACAGAGATGGGTACAGTGGACCCCTCTGCCCCGGCCATTGCTCTTAAGTGTGGGTGGATGTGTTGCAATCTACCTACACTTGGGTTTACCTACTAAACCTATCTAGTAGTTGTAGTCAGGGTGTGCTACTCCCTTTGCTCTACAACAACTAAGTTCAGTAGAACTTATGTATATCTAATCTTGTTTTATATGTACCTACAGGTACCTATGTGATCTTTCAATTGGTAACCAAGAGATTACAATGGTAAAACACAGCAAGCTCAAATCCAACCGCTGCTCACCAATGTGAGAAGTTGGCCTGGTATATGATGCTCACTAGTTAAAGTGATCACCTTGTACCATGCCAAGCAACCCTTATGGTGTGGTTGTAAGTCAACCTTTTCGGACTAGCTGCCCTAGTGGTAGCGTAGGCTAAGCAGTCTTTGAGGCTAAACTCGTGAAGCGTGTTAAGCCAGCTGTTTTACCAAATGCAACCCCCTTTTATACCAATGAAAGGACACCACACAGATATATATTCGAAATATATATGTATTTATTTCTCAAAGTAACCCCTAGTCTCTTTATGAGCACAGGAGCACAAATCGTCAAACAAGATTATCACAGAATACACAGAAGTTGCACTTTATATGGATAGGCCCTGGTGGCCACTCGAACCATATACTAAAATAGTGGTATAAGTACCACGAACAGAAAAGGGAAAAGGCCTAGGGCCTCTAGAATCGCTGGGCCTACAAGGAGCTAACGTCAGTTAGTGACCAGGAGGTCCACGGGTGGCGTGTGCAGAGCAAATAGTCACACGCGTGCTCCCATAGGTTTCAATGGGTGCGTAAAAAGTACAAAGTTACTGCAAAGAGGATCTTCCGGATGGACTAGGAACTCAAGATTTGGAACACAGGCACTAGAGACGTAATACTACACTTGGGCACAGATGTGCCAGCTTTACCTCACCCACAGGAAGCGGGTGCATAGGCCTCGAAGTGCGTCGGGTTTCTTCTATCTGTTCCGTGGAGCCTGAAGACAAAGATGCTGCAGGCGGTCGGTCCGGGAGAGATGCAGTGGATCCAAGAGTGGATCGGAGATGTTGAAGACCTGTAAGCAGAGGGGACAGTGTTCACAGTCACTAGCCAGTGACCAGCGTGGCACCAGGTGGGTACCAAGCAATGTCGGGTGCAAACAGGGAGAAAGGTGTAGCTTGTCTCTGCAGCCACGTGGTCCCTGGAGGTCGACGACGTCCAGGAGTCGAGTCACGAGCTGTCCCACGCAGGCTCTCGCTGTCGGCGACTTGATCGAAGCAAACAAGCCTTGGCAAAAGCAATTGTTGTAGGAAAAGGAAATAAGCTGATGGTTCTGACCAGCAAGGTCAGAAGGACTGCTCCTTTGGAGAGGAGCAAGGGCTAGTCTGGAGCAACCAGACCAGCGGTGTATTTCTTGAAGTTCGTCGCCAAGATGGCTACTAGCCAGCGGGCCAGCAACCGGTTAGGCGCGTCGAGTGGCAAAATGCAGAAGGGCCCCACGCAGATCATGGAGATGCTGGAGGGCTCACCTTTGGTGCAGATGCTGCTCGGGTGTTGGGCTTCTCAGATCCCAAAGCACAACTTGGAGGGAGCCTCGGTTGTTGCACTTGTCAGCTTGTCGTAGTCGTTCCAAGATGGCCGGCTCCACGTGTCTCGGTGCCTCCACGGGTCTCCTCTTTTCAGGGACTGTGGATTGGGCGGTGAGAGGTCTGGAGGTCCAGGTCTTGTCAGTCTCTGGGCTCGGGCTCCGGCGGGAGGCGGCGGCAAAGCAGACGTTGATTCGCTGGATGGTGCTTGCGTTAGCAAGGTGGTCACTCCCTGACCACAGGGGAGATTGGCTTCAGTCCTCTGTGCAGCAGAGCGTCGAAGATCCCGTCTTCTTCTTAGTTTTAAGTTGATTCCAGGATGTCTGAAGTCTTAGGACACAGCTCCTACCTTTAAGCGGATTCTAGGGGCCGGACTACCTGCTAGGTCCCTCCCTATGGGTGGTACCAGGAAGGGGGGTGGTTACACCCCCAATCCTTTGTCCAGCTCGCCCCAGGCCCGGGACTGGTGTGCCCCAGGACCGGTTTGAACTGAAATATGCACCGAGGCTCCTTGTGAGCCACAGGCATGTCTGGTTTCTTTCAAGCCCTACCTGACCAATACACAAAATCCTGTCTGGGGTGGTGCACGCACCTCCCCTGGCAGGAAACCCTTTGTCCACACCTCCCAAGCTGGAAGGACTCCCAGCAGCAGGAGGGCAGACTTGTGTCTGTGGTGGCAGCATCCATTTTGTGGAGCTGAGGCTATGTCTGATTTTACCCGGGTTTCAGGCACTGTACATGTTGTGTCCCTCTAGAAGGGTGGAATGCTAACCCCGTCGCCAGAATTGGCGAGGGGTTAGTATTCCAATTCGTATGACACCTTACTCGACATGTTTTGATAAAGCCAAACCAAAGATAGCATTTAACCGCGAGGTTCATAATGCACTTAAGAGTATATGGTATGACGATATCTGGAAACAGTAGAAGGAAGTTGTTCCGACCACTGCAGACAGGCTCAGCTCGTGCCAGAGCACCATCTCACATGGAACCACGCACTCTGCCTTCAGGATTGTTAAGGCCTGCCATAGGAGTGACTTATAGGTTACCAGGTGTCCCATTTAAGGTTAGGTATAGTTATACTACACCTAAGTAAGAGGTGATTACACCAATTTACCCCAGCTGAGTGATCAGCCAGTTGTGTCAAATTGTTAGGCCAAGCCTGGGGTGGCATAATACATGCTTCAGCCCCTGGCAGGCCTTGGGTACACCAATGCCCTGGGTACCTAGTGTACACTGGTACAGGGGCTGACAGGGTGATCCACTTCCAATTGGTTATGCACCTAGGGTGCATAGTTTTAATTTAGTAGAGAGAACAGCAGGCTGGGGGTCTGATTGGCAGGCCCACAGCCTCAATATGTCAAAAACCAGTGAAGCAAAATGCAAAAATTTGGGGTGACCATAGGATAGCAGACCCTACTCTCCTACATGGGGTGGGTGGAAATTTGTGGATCCACGCAGATTCCAGAACTTTCCAACACAGAAATGTGGGGAAAATGTGTTTTTTTTGTCAATTGTTTACGTTTGCAAGGGATTCTGGGTAACAAACCATGGTGGGAGGCAGTCAAATCACCCCATCCTGGATTCCCCTGGGTGTCTAGTTTTCAAAAATGTATAGGTTTGCTAGGTTTCCCTAGGTGCCGGCAGGGCTAGGGTTCAAAAACTATAGCTAGTCACTTTGCCAAAAAGGGGTCATTTTTCACTGCAAAATTGAGGTGTGACCACGTTGCGTTTTGCACCGTTTCCTGTCGCGGGCACTATGCCGACCCGCACAAGTGAGGTACCATTTTTCTCGTAGGACTTTGGGGAACGGGGGGTGCGTGGAAATTTGTGGATCCACGCAGATTCCAGAACTTTCCATCACAGAAATGTGGGGAAAATGTGTTTTTTTTGTCAATTTTTTACGTTTGCAAGGGATTCTGGGTAACAGACCATGGTGGGAGGCAGTCAAGTCACCCCATCCTGGATTCCCCTGGGTGTCTAGTTTTCAAAAATGTATAGGTTTGCTAGGTTTCCCTAGGTGCCGGCAGGGCTAGGGTTCAAAAACTACAGCTAGTCACTTTGCCAAAAAAGGGTAATTTTTCACTGCAAAATTGAGGTGTGACCACGTTGCGTTTTGCGCCATTTCATGTCGCGGGCACTAGGCCGACCCGCACAAGTGAGGTACCATTTTTCTTGTAGGACTTTGGGGAACGTGGAGTGGGTGGAAATTTGTGGATCCACGCAGATTCCCGAACTTTCCAACACAGAAATGTGGGGAAAATGTGTTTTTTTTGTCAATTGTTTACGTTTGCAAGGGATTCTGGGTAACAAACCATGGTGGGAGGCAGTCAAATCACCCCATCCTGGATTCCCCTGGGTGTCTAGTTTTGAAAAATGTATAGGTTTGCTAGGTTTCTCTAGGTGCCGGCAGGGCTAGGGTTAAAAAACTACAGCTCATCACTTTGCCAAAAAAGGGTCATTTTTCACTGCAAAATTGAGGTGTGACCACGTTGCGTTTTGCGCCGTTTCCAGTCGCGGGCACTATGCCGACCCGCACAAGTGAGGTACCATTTTTCTTGTAGGACTTTGGGGAATGCGGGGTGCATGGAAATTTGTGGATCCACGCAGATTCCAGAACTTTCCATCACAGAAATGTGGGAAAAATGTTGTTTTTTTGTCAATTGTTTACGTTTGCAAGGGATTCTGGGTAACAGACCATGGTGGGAGGCAGTCAAGTCACCCCATCCTGGATTCCCCTGGGTGTCTAGTTTTCAAAAATGTATAGGTTTGCTAGGTTTCCCTAGGTGCCGGCAGGGCTAGGGTTCAAAAACTACAGCTCGTCACTTTGCCAAAAAAGGGTCATTTTTCACTGCAAAATTGAGGTGTGACCACGTTGCGTTTTGCGCCGTTTCCTGTCGCGGGCACTAGGCCGACCCGCACAAGTGAGGTACCATTTTTCTCGTAGGACTTTGGGGAACGCGGGGTGGGTGGAAATTTGTGGATCCACGCAGATTCCAGAACTTTCCATCACAGAAATGTGGGGAAAATTTGTTTTTTTTGTCAATTTTTTACGTTTGCAAGGGATTCTGGGTAACAGACCATGGTGGGAGGCAGTCAAGTCACCCCATCCTGGATTCCCCTGGGTGTCTAGTTTACAAAAATGTATAGGTTTGCTAGGTTTCCCTAGGTGCCGGCAGGGCTAGGGTTCAAAAACTACAGCTAGTCACTTTGCCAAAAAAGGGTCATTTTTCACTGCAAAATTGAGGTGTGACCACGTTGCGTTTTGCGCCGTTTCCTGTCGCGGGCACTATGCCGACCCGCACAAGTGAGGTACCATTTGTCTTGTAGGACTTTGGGGAACGCGGGGTGGGTGGAAATTTGTGGATCCACGCAGATTCCAGAACTTTCCATCACAGAAATGTGGGGAAAATGTGGTTTTTTTTGTCAATTTTTTACGTTTGCAAGGGATTCTGGGTAACAGACCATGGTGGGAGGCAGTCAAGTCACCCCATCCTGGATTCCCCTGGGTGTCTAGTTTACAAAAATGTATAGGTTTGCTAGGTTTCCCTAGGTGCCGGCAGGGCTAGGGTTCAAAAACTACAGCTCGACACTTTGCCAAAAAAGGGTCAATTTTCACTGCAAAATTGAGGTGTGACCACGTCGCGTTTTGCGCCGTTTCCTGTCGGGGGCACTATGCCGACCCGCACAAGTGAGGTACAATTTTTCTCGTAGGACTTTGGGGAACGCGGGGTGGGTGGAAATTTGTGGATCCACGCAGATTCCAGAACTTTCCATCACAGAAATGTGGGGAAAATGTTTTTTTTGTCAATATTTTACGTTTGCAAGGGATTCTGGGTAACAGACCATGGTGGGAGGCAGTCAAGTCACCCCATCCTGGATTCCCCTGGGTGTCTAGTTTTCAAAAATGTATAGGTTTGCTAGGTTTCCCTAGGTGCCGGCAGGGCTAGGGTTCAAAAACTACAGCTCGACACTTTGCCAAAAAAGGGTCAATTTTCACTGCAAAATTGAGGTGTGACCACGTCGTGTTTTGCGCCGTTTCCTGTCGCGGGCACTAGGCCGACCCGCACAAGTGAGGTACCATTTTTCTCGTAGGACTTTGGGGAACGCGGGGTGGGTGGAAATTTGTGGATCCACGCAGATTCCAGAACTTTCCATCACAGAAATGTGGGGAAAATGTGTTTTTTTTGTCAATTTTTTACGTTTGCAAGGGATTCTGGGTAACAGACCATGGTGGGAGGCAGTCAAGTCACCCCATCCTGGATTCCCCTGGGTGTCTAGTTTTCAAAAATGTATAGGTTTGCTAGGTTTCCCTAGGTGCCGGCAGGGCTAGGGTTCAAAAACTACAGCTCGTCACTTTGCCAAAAAAGGGTCATTTTTCACTGCAAAATTGAGGTGTGACCACGTCGCGTTTTGCGCCGTTTCCTGTCGCGGGCACTAGGCCGACCCGCACAAATGAGGTACCATTTTTCTCGTAGGACTTTGGGGAACGCGGGGTGGGTGGAAATTTGCGGATCCACGCAGATTCCAGAACTTTCCATCACAGAAATGTGGGGAAAATGTGTTTTTTTTGTCAATTTTTTACGTTTGCAAGGGATTCTGGGTAACAGACCATGGTGGGAGGCAGTCATGTCACCCCATCCTGGATTCCCCTGGGTGTCTGGTTTTCAAAAATGTATAGGTTTGCTAGGTTTTCCTAGGTGCCGGCAGGGCTAGGGTTCAAAAACTACAGCTCGTCTCTTTGCCAAAAAAGGGTCATTTTTCACTGCAAAATTGAGGTGTGACCACGTTGCGTTTTGCGCCGTTTCCTGTCGCGGGCACTATGCCGACCCGCACAAGTGAGGTACCATTTTTCTCGTAGGACTTTGGGGAACGCGGGGTGGGTGGAAATTTGTGGATCCACACAGATTCCAGAACTTTCCATCACAGAAATGTGGGGAAAATGTGTTTTTTTTGTCAATTTTTTTACGTTTGCAAGGGATTCTGGGTAACAGACCATGGTGGGAGGCAGTCAAGTCACCCCATCCTGGATTCCCCTGGGTGTCTAGTTTTCAAAAATGTATAGGTTTGCTAGGTTTCCCTAGGTGCCGGCAGGGCTAGGGTTCAAAAACTACAGCTCGTCACTTTGCCAAAAAAGGGTCATTTTTCACTGCAAAATTGAGGTGTGACCACGTTGCGTTTTGCGCCGTTTCCTTTCGCGGGCACTATGCCGACCCGCACAAGTGAGGTACCATTTGTCTTGTAGGACTTTGGGGAACGCGGGGTGGGTGGAAATTTGTGGATCCACGCAGATTCCAGAACTTTCCATCACAGAAATGTGGGGAAAATGTGTTTTTTTTGTCAATTTGTTATGTTTGCAAGGGATTCTGGGTTACAGACCATGGTGGGAGGCAGTCAAGTCACCCCATCCTGGATTCCCCTGGGTGTCTAGTTTTCAAAAATGTATAGGTTTGCTAGGTTTCCCTAGGTGCCGGCAGGGCTAGGGTTCAAAACCTACAGCTCGTCACTTTGCCAAAAAAGGGTCATTTTTCACTGCAAAATTGAGTGTGACCACGTTGCGTTTTGCGTCGTTTCCTGTCGCGGGCACTAGGCCGACCCGCACAAGTGAGGTACCATTTTTCTCGTAGGACTTTGGGGATCGCGGGGTGGGTGGAAATTTGTAGATCCACGCAGATTCCAGAACTTTCCATCACAGAAATGTGGGGAAAATGTGTTTCTTTTGTCAATTTTTTACGTTTGCAAGGGATTCTGGGTAACAGACCATGGTGGGAGGCAGTCAAGTCACCCCATCCTGGATTCCCCTGGGTGTCTAGTTTACAAAAATGTATAGGTTTGCTAGGTTTCCCTAGGTGCCGGCAGAGCTAGGGTTCAAAAACTACAGCTAGTCACTTTGCCAAAAAAGGGTCATTTTTCACTGCAAAATTGAGGTGTGACCACGTTGCGTTTTGCGCCGTTTCCTATCGCGGGCACTATGCCGACCCGCACAAGTGAGGTACCATTTTTCTCGTAGGACTTTGGGGAATGTGGGGTGGGTGGAAATTTGTGGATCCACGCAGATTCCAGAACTTTCCAACACAGAAATGTGGGGAAAATGTGTTTTTTTTGTCAATTGTTTACGTTTGCAAGGGATTCTGGGTAACAAACCATGGTGGGAGGCAGTCAAATCACCCCATCCTGGATTCCCCTGGGTGTCTAGTTTTCAAAAATGTATAGGTTTGTAGGTTTCCCTAGGTGCCGGCAGGGCTAGGGTTCAAAAACTACAGCTCGTCACTTTGCCAAAAAAGGGTCATTTTTCACTGCAAAATTGAGGTGTGACCACGTTGCGTTTTGCGCCGTTTCCTGTCGCGGGCACTAGGCCGACCCGCACAAGTGAGGTACCATTTTTCTCGTAGGACTTTGGGGAACGCGGGGTGGGTGGAAATTTGTGGATCCACGCAGATTCCAGAACTTTCCATCACAGAAATGTGGGGAAAATGTGTTTTTTTTGTCAATTTTTTACGTTTGCAAGGGATTCTGGGTAACAGACCATGGTGGGAGGCAGTCAAGTCACCCCATCCTGGATTCCCCTGGGTGTCTAGTTTACAAACATGTATAGGTTTGCTAGGTTTCCCTAGGTGCCGGCAGGGCTAGGGTTCAAAAACTACAGCTAGTCACTTTGCCAAAAAAGGGTCATTTTTCACTGCAAAATTGAGGTGTGACCACGTTGCGTTTTGCGCCGTTTCCTGTCGCGGGCACTATGCTGACCCGCACAAGTGAGGTACCATTTTTCTTGTAGGACTTTGGGGAACGCGGGGTGGGTGGAAATTTGTGGATCCACGCAGATTCCAGAACTTTCCATCACAGAAATGTGGGGAAAATGTGTTTTTTTTGTCAATTTTTTACGTTTGCAAGGGATTCTGGGTAACCGACCATGGTGGGATGCAGTCAAGTCACCCCATCCTGGATTCCCCTCGGTGTCTAGTTTACAAAAATGTATAGGTTTACTAGGTTTCCCTAGGTGCCGGCAGGGCTAGGGTTCAAAAACTACAGCTCGTCACTTTGCCAAAAAAGGGTCATTTTTCACTGCAAAATTGAGGTGTGACCACGTTGCGTTTTGCGCCGTTTCCTGTCGCGGGCACTAGGCCGACCCGCACAAGTGAGGTACCATTTTTCTCGTAGGACTTTGGGGATCGCGGGGTGGGCGGAAATTTGTAGATCCACGCAGATTCCAGAACTTTCCATCACAGAAATGTGGGGAAAATGTGGTTTTTTTGTCAATTTTTTACGTTTGCAAGGGATTCTGGGTAACAGACCATGGTGGGAGGCAGTCAAGTCACCCCATCCTGGATTCCCCTGGGTGTCTAGTTTACAAAAATGTATAGGTTTGCTAGGTTTCCCTAGGTGCCGGCAGGGCTAGGGTTCAAAAACTACAGCTAGTCACTTTGCCAAAAAGGGGTCATTTTTCACTGCAAAATTGAGGTGTGACCACGTTGCGTTTTGCGCCGTTTCCTGTCGCGGGCACTATGCCGACCCGCACTAGTGAGGTACCGGAACGCGGGGTGCGTGGAAATTTGTAGATCCACGCAGATTCCAGAACTTTCCATCACAGAAATGTGGGGAAAATATGTTTTTTTTGTAAATTTTTTACGTTTGCAAGGGATTCTGGGTAACAGACCATGGTGGGAGGCAGTCAAGTCACCCCATCCTGGATTCCCCTGGGTGTCTAGTTTACAAAAATGTATAGGTTTGCTAGGTTTCCCTAGGTGCCGGCAGGGCTAGGGTTAAAAAACTACAGCTCGTCACTTTGCCAAAAAAGGGTCAATTTTCACTGCAAAATTGAGGTGTGACCACGTCGCGTTTTGCGCCGTTTCCTGTCGCGGGCACTAGGCCGACCCGCACAAATGAGGTACCATTTTTCTCGTAGGACTTTGGGGAACGCGGGGTGGGTGGAAATTTGCGGATCCACGCAGATTCCAGAACTTTCCATCACAGAAATGTGGGGAAAATGTGTTTTTTTTGTCAATTTTTTACGTTTGCAAGGGATTCTGGGTAACAGACCATGGTGGGAGGCAGTCAAGTCACCCCATCCTGGATTCCCCTGGGTGTCTGGTTTTCAAAAATGTATAGGTTTGCTAGGTTTTCCTAGGTGCCGGCAGGGCTAGGGTTCAAAAACTACAGCTCGTCACTTTGCCAAAAAAGGGTCATTTTTCACTGCAAAATTGAGGTGTGACCACGTTGCGTTTTGCGCCGTTTCCTGTCGCGGGCACTATGCCGACCCGCACAAGTGAGGTACCATTTTTCTCGTAGGACTTTGGGGAAAGCGGGGTGGGTGGAAATTTGTGGATCCACGCAGATTCCAGAACTTTCCATCACAGAAATGTGGGAAAAATGTGTTTTTTTTGTCAATTTTTTTACGTTTGCAAGGGATTCTGGGTAACAGACCATGGTGGGAGGCAGTCAAGTCACCCCATCCTGGATTCCCCTGGGTGTCTAGTTTTCAAAAATGTATAGGTTTGCTAGGTTTCCCTAGGTGCCGGCAGGGCTAGGGTTCAAAAACTACAGCTCGTCACTTTGCCAAAAAAGGGTCATTTTTCACTGCAAAATTGAGGTGTGACCACGTTGCGTTTTGCGCCGTTTCCTTTCGCGGGCACTATGCCGACCCGCACAAGTGAGGTACCATTTGTCTTGTAGGACTTTGGGGAACGCGGGGTGGGTGGAAATTTGTGGATCCACGCAGATTCCAGAACTTTCCATCACAGAAATGTGGGGAAAATGTGTTTTTTTTGTCAATTTGTTATGTTTGCAAGGGATTCTGGGTTACAGACCATGGTGGGAGGCAGTCAAGTCACCCCATCCTGGATTCCCCTGGGTGTCTAGTTTTCAAAAATGTATAGGTTTGCTAGGTTTCCCTAGGTGCCGGCAGGGCTAGGGTTCAAAACCTACAGCTCGTCACTTTGCCAAAAAAGGGTCATTTTTCACTGCAAAATTGAGGTGTGACCACGTTGCGTTTTGCGCCGTTTCCTGTCGCGGGCACTAGGCCGACCCGCACAAGTGAGGTACCATTTTTCTCGTAGGACTTTGGGGATCGCGGGGTGGGTGGAAATTTGTAGATCCACGCAGATTCCAGAACTTTCCATCACAGAAATGTGGGGAAAATTTGTTTTTTTTGTCAATTTTTTACGTTTGCAAGGGATTCTGGGTAACAGACCATGGTGGGAGGCAGTCAAGTCACCCCATCCTGGATTCCCCTGGGTGTCTAGTTTACAAAAATGTATAGGTTTGCTAGGTTTCCCTAGGTGCCGGCAGAGCTAGGGTTCAAAAACTACAGCTAGTCACTTTGCCAAAAAAGGGTCATTTTTCACTGCAAAATTGAGGTGTGACCACGTTGCGTTTTGCGCCGTTTCCTGTCGCGGGCACTAGGCCGACCCGCACAAGTGAGGTACCATTTTTCTCGTAGGACTTTGGGGAACGCGGGGTGGGTGGAAATTTGTGGATCCACGCAGATTCCAGAACTTTCCATCACAGAAATGTGGGGAAAATGTGTTTTTTTTGTCAATTTTTTACGTTTGCAAGGGATTCTGGGTAACAGACCATGGTGGGAGGCAGTCAAGTCACCCCATCCTGGATTCCCCTGGGTGTCTAGTTTACAAACATGTATAGGTTTGCTAGGTTTCCCTAGGTGCCGGCAGGGCTAGGGTTCAAAAACTACAGCTAGTCACTTTGCCAAAAAAGGGTCATTTTTCACTGCAAAATTGAGGTGTGACCACGTTGCGTTTTGCGCCGTTTCCTGTCGCGGGCACTATGCTGACCCGCACAAGTGAGGTACCATTTTTCTTGTAGGACTTTGGGGAACGCGGGGTGGGTGGAAATTTGTGGATCCACGCAGATTCCAGAACTTTCCATCACAGAAATGTGGGGAAAATGTGTTTTTTTTGTCAATTTTTTACGTTTGCAAGGGATTCTGGGTAACCGACCATGGTGGGATGCAGTCAAGTCACCCCATCCTGGATTCCCCTCGGTGTCTAGTTTACAAAAATGTATAGGTTTACTAGGTTTCCCTAGGTGCCGGCAGGGCTAGGGTTCAAAAACTACAGCTCGTCACTTTGCCAAAAAAGGGTCATTTTTCACTGCAAAATTGAGGTGTGACCACGTTGCGTTTTGCGCCGTTTCCTGTCGCGGGCACTAGGCCGACCCGCACAAGTGAGGTACCATTTTTCTCGTAGGACTTTGGGGATCGCGGGGTGGGCGGAAATTTGTAGATCCACGCAGATTCCAGAACTTTCCATCACAGAAATGTGGGGAAAATGTGGTTTTTTTGTCAATTTTTTACGTTTGCAAGGGATTCTGGGTAACAGACCATGGTGGGAGGCAGTCAAGTCACCCCATCCTGGATTCCCCTGGGTGTCTAGTTTACAAAAATGTATAGGTTTGCTAGGTTTCCCTAGGTGCCGGCAGGGCTAGGGTTCAAAAACTACAGCTAGTCACTTTGCCAAAAAGGGGTCATTTTTCACTGCAAAATTGAGGTGTGACCACGTTGCGTTTTGCGCCGTTTCCTGTCGCGGGCACTATGCCGACCCGCACTAGTGAGGTACCGGAACGCGGGGTGCGTGGAAATTTGTAGATCCACGCAGATTCCAGAACTTTCCATCACAGAAATGTGGGGAAAATATGTTTTTTTTGTAAATTTTTTACGTTTGCAAGGGATTCTGGGTAACAGACCATGGTGGGAGGCAGTCAAGTCACCCCATCCTGGATTCCCCTGGGTGTCTAGTTTACAAAAATGTATAGGTTTGCTAGGTTTCCCTAGGTGCCGGCAGGGCTAGGGTTCAAAAACTACAGCTCGTCACTTTGCCAAAAAAGGGTCAATTTTCACTGCAAAATTGAGGTGTGACCACGTCGCGTTTTGCGCCGTTTCCTGTCGCGGGCACTAGGCCGACCCGCACAAATGAGGTACCATTTTTCTCGTAGGACTTTGGGGAACGCGGGGTGGGTGGAAATTTGCGGATCCACGCAGATTCCAGAACTTTCCATCACAGAAATGTGGGGAAAATGTGTTTTTTTTGTCAATTTTTTACGTTTGCAAGGGATTCTGGGTAACAGACCATGGTGGGAGGCAGTCAAGTCACCCCATCCTGGATTCCCCTGGGTGTCTGGTTTTCAAAAATGTATAGGTTTGCTAGGTTTTCCTAGGTGCCGGCAGGGCTAGGGTTCAAAAACTACAGCTCGTCACTTTGCCAAAAAAGGGTCATTTTTCACTGCAAAATTGAGGTGTGACCACGTTGCGTTTTGCGCCGTTTCCTGTCGCGGGCACTATGCCGACCCGCACAAGTGAGGTACCATTTTTCTCGTAGGACTTTGGGGAAAGCGGGGTGGGTGGAAATTTGTGGATCCACGCAGATTCCAGAACTTTCCATCACAGAAATGTGGGAAAAATGTGTTTTTTTTGTCAATTTTTTTACGTTTGCAAGGGATTCTGGGTAACAGACCATGGTGGGAGGCAGTCAAGTCACCCCATCCTGGATTCCCCTGGGTGTCTAGTTTTCAAAAATGTATAGGTTTGCTAGGTTTCCCTAGGTGCCGGCAGGGCTAGGGTTCAAAAACTACAGCTCGTCACTTTGCCAAAAAAGGGTCATTTTTCACTGCAAAATTGAGGTGTGACCACGTTGCGTTTTGCGCCGTTTCCTTTCGCGGGCACTATGCCGACCCGCACAAGTGAGGTACCATTTGTCTTGTAGGACTTTGGGGAACGCGGGGTGGGTGGAAATTTGTGGATCCACGCAGATTCCAGAACTTTCCATCACAGAAATGTGGGGAAAATGTGTTTTTTTTGTCAATTTGTTATGTTTGCAAGGGATTCTGGGTTACAGACCATGGTGGGAGGCAGTCAAGTCACCCCATCCTGGATTCCCCTGGGTGTCTAGTTTTCAAAAATGTATAGGTTTGCTAGGTTTCCCTAGGTGCCGGCAGGGCTAGGGTTCAAAACCTACAGCTCGTCACTTTGCCAAAAAAGGGTCATTTTTCACTGCAAAATTGAGGTGTGACCACGTTGCGTTTTGCGCCGTTTCCTGTCGCGGGCACTAGGCCGACCCGCACAAGTGAGGTACCATTTTTCTCGTAGGACTTTGGGGATCGCGGGGTGGGTGGAAATTTGTAGATCCACGCAGATTCCAGAACTTTCCATCACAGAAATGTGGGGAAAATTTGTTTTTTTTGTCAATTTTTTACGTTTGCAAGGGATTCTGGGTAACAGACCATGGTGGGAGGCAGTCAAGTCACCCCATCCTGGATTCCCCTGGGTGTCTAGTTTACAAAAATGTATAGGTTTGCTAGGTTTCCCTAGGTGCCGGCAGAGCTAGGGTTCAAAAACTACAGCTAGTCACTTTGCCAAAAAAGGGTCATTTTTCACTGCAAAATTGAGGTGTGACCACGTTGCGTTTTGCGCCGTTTCCTATCGCGGGCACTATGCCGACCCGCACAAGTGAGGTACCATTTTTCTCGTAGGACTTTGGGGAATGTGGGGTGGGTGGAAATTTGTGGATCCACGCAGATTCCAGAACTTTCCAACACAGAAATGTGGGGAAAATGTGTTTTTTTTGTCAATTGTTTACGTTTGCAAGGGATTCTGGGTAACAAACCATGGTGGGAGGCAGTCAAATCACCCCATCCTGGATTCCCCTGGGTGTCTAGTTTTCAAAAATGTATAGGTTTGCTAGGTTTCCCTAGGTGCCGGCAGGGCTAGGGTTCAAAAACTACAGCTCGTCACTTTGCCAAAAAAGGGTCATTTTTCACTGCAAAATTGAGGTGTGACCACGTTGCGTTTTGCGCCGTTTCCTGTCGCGGGCACTAGGCCGACCCGCACAAGTGAGGTACCATTTTTCTCGTAGGACTTTGGGGAACGCGGGGTGGGTGGAAATTTGTGGATCCACGCAGATTCCAGAACTTTCCATCACAGAAATGTGGGGAAAATGTGGTTTTTTTGTCAATTTGTTACGTTTGCAAGGGATTCTGGGTAACAGACCATGGTGGGAGGCAGTCAAGTCACCCCATCCTGGATTCCCCTGGGTGTCTAGTTTACAAAAATGTATAGGTTTGCTAGGTTTCCCTAGGTGCCGGCAGGGCTAGGGTTCAAAAACTACAGCTAGGCACTTTGCCAAAAAAGGGTCATTTTTCACTGCAAAATTGAGGTGTGACCACGTTGCGTTTTGCGCCGTTTCCTGTCGCGGGCACTATGCCGACCCGCACAAGTGAGGTACCATTTGTCTTGTAGGACTTTGGGGAACGCGGGGTGGGTGGAAATTTGTGGATCCACGCAGATTCCAGAACTTTCCATCACAGAAATGTGGGGAAAATGTGTTTTTTTTGTCAATATTTTACGTTTGCAAGGGATTCTGGGTAACCTACCATGGTGGGATGCAGTCAAGTCACCCCATCCTGGATTCCCCTCGGTGTCTAGTTTACAAAAATGTATAGGTTTACTAGGTTTCCCTAGGTGCCGGCAGGGCTAGGGTTCAAAAACTACAGCTCGTCACTTTGCCAAAAAAGGGTCATTTTTCACTGCAATATTGAGGTGTGACCACGTTGCGTTTTGCGCCGTTTCCTGTCGCGGGCACTAGGCCGACCCGCACAAGTGAGGTACCATTTTTCTCGTAGGACTTTGGGGATCGCGGGGTGGGTGGAAATTTGTAGATCCACGCAGATTCCAGAACTTTCCATCACAGAAATGTGGGGAAAATGTGGTTTTTTTGTCAATTTTTTACGTTTGCAAGGGATTCTGGGTAACAGACCATGGTGGGAGGCAGTCAAGTCACCCCATCCTGGATTCCCCTGGGTGTCTAGTTTACAAAAATGTATAGGTTTGCTAGGTTTCCCTAGGTGCCGGCAGGGCTAGGGTTCAAAAACTACAGCTCGACACTTTGCCAAAAAAGGGTCAATTTTCACTGCAAAATTGAGGTGTGACCACGTCGCGTTTTGCGCCGTTTCCTGTCGGGGGCACTAAGCCGACCCGCACAAGTGAGGTACCATTTTTCTCGTAGGACTTTGGGGAACGCGGGGTGGGTGGAAATTTGTGGATCCACGCAGATTCCAGAACTTTCCATCACAGAAATGTGGGGAAAATGTGTTTTTTTTGTCAATTTTTTACGTTTGCAAGGGATTCTGGATAACAGACCATGGTGGGAGGCAGTCAAGTCACCCCATCCTGGATTCCCCTGGGTGTCTAGTTTACAAAAATGTATAGGTTTGCTAGGTTTCCCTAGGTGCCGGCAGAGCTAGGGTTCAAAAACTACAGCTAGTCACTTTGCCAAAAAAGGGTCATTTTTCACTGCAAAATTGAGGTGTGACCACGTTGCGTTTTGCGCCGTTTCCTGTCGTGGGCACTATGCCGACCCGCACAAGTGAGGTACAATTTTTCTCGTAGGACTTTGGGGAACGCGGGGTGGGTGGAAATTTGTGGATCCACGCAGATTCCAGAACTTTCCATCACAGAAATGTGGGGAAAATGTTTTTTTTGTCAATATTTTACGTTTGCAAGGGATTCTGGGTAACAGACCATGGTGGGAGGCAGTCAAGTCACCCCATCCTGGATTCCCCTGGGTGTCTAGTTTTCAAAAATGTATAGGTTTGCTAGGTTTCCCTAGGTGCCGGCAGGGCTAGGGTTCAAAAACTACAGCTCGTCACTTTGCCAAAAAAGGGTCATTTTTCACTGCAAAATTGAGGTGTGACCACGTTGTGTTTTGCGCCGTTTCCTGTCGCGGGCACTAGGCCGACCCGCACAAGTGAGGTACCATTTTTCTTGTAGGACTTTGGGGAACGCGGGGTGGGTGGAAATTTGTGGATCCACGCAGATTCCAGAACTTTCCATCACAGAAATGTGGGGAAAATGTGTTTTTTTTGTCAATTTTTTACGTTTGCAAGGGATTCTGGGTAACAGACCATGGTGGGAGGCAGTCAAGTCACCCCATCCTGGATTCCCCTGGGTGTCTAGTTTACAAAAATGTATAGGTTTGCTAGGTTTCTCTAGGTGCCGGCAGGGCTAGGGTTAAAAAACTACAGCTAGTCACTTTGCCAAAAAAGGGTCATTTTTCACTGCAAAATTGAGGTGTGACCACGTTGCGTTTTGCACCGTTTCCTGTCGCGGGCACTATGCCGACCCGCACAAGTGAGGTACCATTTGTCTTGTAGGACTTTGGGGAACGCGGGGTGGGTGGAAATTTGTGGATCCACGCAGATTCCAGAAATTTCCATCACAGAAATGTGGGGAAAATGTGTTTTTTTTGTCAATTTTTTACGTTTGCAAGGGATTCTGGGTAACCGACCATGGTGGGATGCAGTCAAGTCACCCCATCCTGGATTCCCCTCGGTGTCTAGTTTACAAAAATGTATAGGTTTGCTAGGTTTCCCTAGGTGCCGGCAGGGCTAGGGTTCAAAACCTACAGCTCGTCACTTTGCCAAAAAAGGGTCATTTTTCACTGCAAAATTGAGGTGTGACCACGTTGCGTTTTGCGCCGTTTCCTGTCGCGGGCACTAGGCCGACCCGCACAAGTGAGGTATCATTTTTCTCGTAGGACTTTGGGGATCGCGGGGTGGGTGGAAATTTGTAGATCCACGCAGATTCCAGAACTTTCCATCACAGAAATGTGGGGAAAATGTGTTTTTTTTGTCAATTTTTTACGTTTGCAAGGGATTCTGGGTAACAGACCATGGTGGGAGGGAGTCAAGTCACCCCATCCTGGATTCCCCTGGGTGTCTAGTTTACAAAAATGTATAGGTTTGCTAGGTTTCCCTAGGTGCCGGCAGGGCTAGGGTTCAAAAACTACAGCTCGACACTTTGCCAAAAAAGGGTCAATTTTCACTGCAAAACTGAGGTGTGACCACGTCGCGTTTTGCGCCGTTTCCTGTCGCGGGCACTAGGCCGACCCGCACAAGTCAGGTACCATTTTTCTCGTAGGACTTTGGGGAACGCGGGGTGGGTGGAAATTTGTGGATCCACGCAGATTCCAGAACTTTCCATCACAGAAATGTGGGGAAAATGTGTTTTTTTTGTCAATTTTTTACGTTTGCAAGGGATTCTGGATAACAGACCATGGTGGGAGGCAGTCAAGTCACCCCATCCTGGATTCCCCTGGGTGTCTAGTTTACAAAAATGTATAGGTTTGCTAGGTTTCCCTAGGTGCCGGCAGAGCTAGGGTTCAAAAACTACAGCTAGTCACTTTGCCAAAAAAGGGTCATTTTTCACTGCAAAATTGAGGTGTGACCACGTTGCGTTTTGCGCCGTTTCCAGTCGCGGGCACTATGCCGACCCGCACAAGTGAGGTACCATGTTTCTTGTAGGACTTTGGGGAACGCGGGGTGCATGGAAATTCGTGGATCCACGCAGATTCCAGAACTTTCCATCACAGAAATGTGGGAAAAATGTAGTTTTTTTGTCAATTGTTTACGTTTGCAAGGGATTCTGGGTAACAGACCATGGTGGGAGGCAGTCAAGTCACCCCATCCTGGATTCCCCTGGGTGTCTAGTTTTCAAAAATGTATAGGTTTGCTAGGTTTCCCTAGGTGCCGGCAGGGCTAGGGTTCAAAAACTACAGCTCGTCACTTTGCCAAAAAAGGGTCATTTTTCACTGCAAAATTGAGGTGTGACCACGTTGCAATTTGCGCCGTTTCCTGTCGCGGGCACTAGGCCGACCCGCACAAGTGAGGTACCATTTTTCTCGTAGGACTTTGGGGAACGCGGGGTGGGTGGAAATTTGTGGATCCACGCAGATTCCAGAACTTTCCATCACAGAAATGTGGGGAAAATGTGTTTTTTTTGTCAATTTTTTACGTTTGCAAGGGATTCTGGGTAACAGACCATGGTGGGATGCAGTCAAGTCACCCCATCCTGGATTCCCCTGGGTGTCTAGTTTACAAAAATTTATAGGTTTGCTAGGTTTCCCTAGGTGCCGGCAGGGCTAGGGTTCAAAAACTACAGCTCGACACTTTGCCAAAAAAGGGTCAATTTTCACTGCAAAACTGAGGTGTGACCACGTCGCGTTTTGCGCCGTTTCCTGTCGCGGGCACTAGGCCGACCCGCACAAGTCAGGTACCATTTTTCTCGTAGGACTTTGGGGAACGCGGGGTGGGTGGAAATTTGTGGATCCACGCAGATTCCAGAACTTTCCATCACAGAAATGTGGGGAAAATGTGTTTTTTTTGTCAATTTTTTACGTTTGCAAGGGATTCTGGATAACAGACCATGGTGGGAGGTAGTCAAGTCACCCCATCCTGGATTCCCCTGGGTGTCTAGTTTACAAAAATGTATAGGTTTGCTAGGTTTCCCTAGGTGCCGGCAGAGCTAGGGTTAAAAAACTACAGCTAGTCACTTTGCCAAAAAAGGGTCATTTTTCACTGCAAAATTGAGGTGTGACCACGTTGCATTTTGCGCCGTTTCCTGTCGTGGGCACTATGCCGACCCGCACAAGTGAGGTACAATTTTTCTCGTAGGACTTTGGGGAACGCGGGGTGGGTGGAAATTTGTGGATCCACGCAGATTCCAGAACTTTCCATCACAGAAATGTGGGGAAAATGTTTTTTTTGTCAATATTTTATGTTTGCAAGGGATTCTGGGTAACAGACTATGGTGGGAGGCAGTCAAGTCACCCCATCCTGGATTCCCCTGGGTGTCTAGTTTTCAAAAATGTATAGGTTTGCTAGGTTTCCCTAGGTGCCGGCAGGGCTAGGGTTCAAAAACTACAGCTCGTCACTTTGCCAAAAAAGGGTCATTTTTCACTGCAAAATTGAGGTGTGACCACGTTGCGTTTTGCGCCGTTTCCTGTCGCGGGCACTAGGCCGATCCGCACAAGTGAGGTACCATTTTTCTCGTAGGACTTTGGGGAACGCGGGGTGGGTGGAAATTTGTGGATCCACGCAGATTCCAGAACTTTCCATCACAGAAATGTGGGGAAAATGTGTTTTTTTTGTCAATTTTTTACGTTTGCAAGGGATTCTGGGTAACAGACCATGGTGGGAGGCAGTCAAGTCACCCCATCCTGGATTCCCCTGGGTGTCTAGTTTACAAAAATGTATAGGTTTGCTAGGTTTCCCTAGGTGCCGGCAGGGCTAGGGTTAAAAAACTACAGCTAGTCACTTTGCCAAAAAAGGGTCATTTTTCACTGCAAAATTGAGGTGTGACCACGTTGCGTTTTGCGCCGTTTCCTGTCGCGGGCACTATGCCGACCCGCACAAGTGAGGTACCATTTGTCTTGTAGGACTTTGGGGAACGCGGGGTGGGTGGAAATTTGTGGATCCACGCAGATTCCAGAAATTTCCATCACAGAAATGTGGGGAAAATGTGTTTTTTTTGTCAATTTTTTACGTTTGCAAGGGATTCTGGGTAACCGACCATGGTGGGATGCAGTCAAGTCACCCCATCCTGGATTCCCCTCGGTGTCTAGTTTACAAAAATGTATAGGTTTGCTAGGTTTCCCTAGGTGCCGGCAGGGCTAGGGTTCAAAACCTACAGCTCGTCACTTTGCCAAAAAAGGGTCATTTTTCACTGCAAAATTGAGGTGTGACCACGTTGCGTTTTGCGCCGTTTCCTGTCGCGGGCACTAGGCCGACCCGCACAAGTCAGGTACCATTTTTCTCGTAGGACTTTGGGGATCGCGGGGTGGGTGGAAATTTGTGGATCCACGCAGATTCCAGAACTTTCCATCACAGAAATGTGGGGAAAATGTGTTTTTTTTGTCAATTTTTTACGTTTGCAAGGGATTCTGGATAACAGACCATGGTGGGAGGCAGTCAAGTCACCCCATCCTGGATTCCCCTGGGTGTCTAGTTTACAAAAATGTATAGGTTTGCTAGGTTTCCCTAGGTGCCGGCAGAGCTAGGGTTAAAAAACTACAGCTAGTCACTTTGCCAAAAAAGGGTAATTTTTCACTGCAAAATTGAGGTGTGACCACGTTGCGTTTTGCGCCGTTTCCTTTCGTGGGCACTATGCCGACCCGCACAAGTGAGGTACAATTTTTCTCGTAGGACTTTGGGGAACGCGGGGTGGGTGGAAATTTGTGGATCCACGCAGATTCCAGAACTTTCCATCACAGAAATGTGGGGAAAATGTTTTTTTTGTCAATATTTTATGTTTGCAAGGGATTCTGGGTAACAGACCATGGTGGGAGGCAGTCAAGTCACCCCATCCTGGATTCCCCTGGGTGTCTAGTTTTCAAAAATGTATAGGTTTGCTAGGTTTCCCTAGGTGCCGGCAGGGCTAGGGTTCAAAAACTACAGCTAGTCACTTTGCCAAAAAAGGGTCATTTTTCCCTGCAGAATTGAGGTGTGACCACGTTGCGTTTTGCGCCGTTTCCTGTCGCGGGCACTATGCCGACCCGCACAAGTGAGGTACCATTTTTCTCGTAGGACTTTGGGGAACGCGGGATGCGTGGAAATTTGTGGATCCACGCAGATTCCAGAACTTTCCATCACAGAAATGTGGGGAAAATGTGTTTTTTTTGTCAATTTTTTACGTTTGCAAGGGATTCTGGGTAACAGACCATGGTGGGAGGCAGTCAAGTCACCCCATCCTGGATTCCCCTGGGTGTCTAGTTTTCAAAAATGTATAGGTTTGCTAGGTTTCCCTAGGTGCCGGCAGGGCTAGGGTTAAAAAACTACCGCTAGTCACTTTGCCAAAAAAGGGTCATTTTTCACTGCAAAATTGAGGTGTGACCACGTTGCGTTTTGCGCCGTTTCCTGTCGCGGGCACTAGGCCGACCCGCACAAGTGAGGTACCATTTTTCTCGTAGGACTTTGGGGAACGTGGGGTGGGTGGAAATTTGTGGATCCACGCAGATTCCAGAACTTTCCAACACAGAAATGTGGGGAAAATGTGTTTTTTTTGTCAATTGTTTACGTTTGCAAGGGATTCTGGGTAACAAACCATGGTGGGAGCAGTCAAATCAGCCCATCCTGGATTCCCCTGGGTGTCTAGTTTTCAAAAATGTATAGGTTTGCTAGGTTTCTCTAGGTGCCGGCAGGGCTAGGGTTAAAAAACTACAGCTCATCACTTTGCCAAAAAAGGGTCATTTTTCACTGCAAAATTGAGGTGTGACCACGTTGCGTTTTGCGCCGTTTCCAGTCGCGGGCACTATGCCGACCCGCACAAGTGAGGTACCATTTTTCTTGTAGGACTTTGGGGAACGCGGGGTGCATGGAAATTTGTGGATCCACGCAGATTCCAGAACTTTCCATCACAGAAATGTGGGGAAAATGTGTTTTTTTTGTCAATTGTTTACGTTTGCAAGGAATTCTGGGTAACAGACCATGGTGGGAGGCAGTCAAGTCACCCCATCCTGGATTCCCCTGGGTGTCTAGTTTTCAAAAATGTATAGGTTTGCTAGGTTTCCCTAGGTGCCGGCAGGGCTAGGGTTCAAAAACTACAGCTCGTCACTTTGCCAAAAAAGGGTCATTTTTCACTGCAAAATTGAGGTGTGACCACGTTGCGTTTTGTGCCGTTTCCTGTCGCGGGCACTAGGCCGACCCGCACAAGTGAGGTACCATTTTTCTTGTAGGACTTTGGGGAATGCGGGGTGGGTGGAAATTTGTGGATCCACGCAGATTCCAGAACTTTCCATCACAGAAATGTGGGGAAAATGTGTTTTTTTTGTCAATTTTTTACGTTTGCAAGGGATTCTGGATAACAGACCATGGTGGGAGGCAGTCAAGTCACCCCACCCTCGATTCCCCTGGTTGTCTAGTTTACAAAAATGTATAGGTTTGCTAGGTTTCCCTAGGTGCCGGCAGGGCTAGGGTTAAAAAACTACAGCTAGTCACTTTGCCAAAAAAAGGTCATTTTTCACTGCAAAATTGAGGTGTGACCACGTTGCGTTTTGCGCCGTTTCCTGTCGCGGGCACTATGCCGACCCGCACAAGTGAGGTACCATTTTTCTCGTAGGACTTTGGGGAACGCGGGGTGGGTGGAAATTTGGGGATCCACGCAGATTCCAGAACTTTCCATCACAGAAATGTGGGGAAAATGTTTTTTTTGTCAATATTTTACGTTTGCAAGGTATTCTGGGTAACAGACCATGGTGGGAGGCAGTCAAGTCACCCCATCCTGGATTCCCCTGGGTGTCTAGTTTTCAAAAATGTATAGGTTTGCTAGGTTTCCCTAGGTGCCGGCAGGGCTAGGGTTCAAAACCTACAGCTCGTCACTTTGCCAAAAAGGGTAATTTTTCACTGCAAAATTGAGGTGTGACCACGTTGCGTTTTGCGCCGTTTCCTGTCGCGGGCACTAGGCCGACCCGCACAAGTGAGGTACCATTTTTCTCGTAGGACTTTGGGGATCACGGGGTGGGTGGAAATTTGTAGATCCACGCAGATTCCAGAACTTTCCATCACAGAAATGTGGGGAAAATGTGTTTTTTTTGTCAATTTTTTACGTTTGCAAGGGATTCTGGGTAACAGACCATGGTGGGAGGCAGTCAAGTCACCCCATCCTGGATTCCCCTGGGTGTCTAGTTTACAAATATTTATAGGTTTGCTAGGTTTCCCTAGGTGCCGGCAGGGCTAGGGTTCAAAAACTACAGCTCGACACTTTGCCAAAAAAGGGTAATTTTTCACTGCAAAATTGAGGTGTGACCACGTTGCGTTTTGCGCCGTTTCCTGTCGCGGGCACTAGGCCGACCCGCACAAGTGAGGTACCATTTTTCTCGTAGGACTTTGGGGAACGCAGGGTGGTTGGAAATTTGTGGATCCACGCAGATTCCAGAACTTTCCATCACAGAAATGTGGGGAAAATGTGTTTTTTTTGTCAATTTTTTACGTTTGCAAGGGATTCTGGATAACAGACCATGGTGGGAGGCAGTCAAGTCACCCCATGCTGGATTCCCCTGGGTGTCTAGTTTACAAAAATGTATAGGTTTGCTAGGTTTTCCTAGGTGCCGGCAGAGCTAGGGTTCAAAAACTACAGCTAGTCACTTTGCCAAAAAAGGGTCATTTTTCACTGCAAAATTGAGGTGTGACCACGTTGCGTTTTGCGCCGTTTCCTGTCGCGGGCACTATGCCGACCCGCACAAGTGAGGTACAATTTTTCTCATAGGACTTTGGGGAACGCGGGGTGGGTGGAAATTTGTGGATCCACGCAGATTCCAGAACTTTCCATCACAGAAATGTGGGGAAAATGTTTTTTTTGTCAATATTTTACGTTTGCAAGGGATTCTGGGTAACAGACCATGGTGGGAGGCAGTCAAGTCACCCCATCCTGGATTCCCCTGGGTGTCTAGTTTTCAAAAATGTATAGGTTTGCTAGGTTTCCCTAGGTGCCGGCAGGGCTAGGGTTCAAAAACTACAGCTAGTCACTTTGCCAAAAAAGGGTCATTTTTCACTGCAAAATTGAGGTGTGACCACGTTGCGTTTTGCGCCGTTTCCTGTCGCGGGCACTAGGCCGACCCGCACAAGTGAGGTACCATTTTTCTCGTAGGACTTTGGGGAATGTGGGGTGGGTGGAAATTTGTGGATCCACGCAGATTCCAGAACTTTCCAACACAGAAATGTGGGGAAAATGTGTTTTTTTTGTCAATTGTTTACGTTTGCAAGGGATTCTGGGTAACAAACCATGGTGGGAGGCAGTCAAATCACCTCATCCTGGATTCCCCTGGGTGTCTAGTTTTCAAAAATGTATAGGTTTGCTAGGTTTCCCTAGGTGCCGGCAGGGCTAGGGTTCAAAAACTACAGCTAGTCACTTTGCCAAAAAAGGGTCATTTTTCACTGCAAAATTGAGGTGTGACCACGTTGCGTTTTGCGCCGTTTCCTGTCGCGGGCACTATGCCGACCCGCACAAGTGAGGTACCATTTGTCTTGTAGGACTTTGGGGAACGCGGGGTGGGTGGAAATTTGTGGATCCACGCAGATTCCAGAACTTTCCATCACAGAAATGTGGGGAAAATGTGTTTTTTTTGTCAATTTTTTACGTTTGCAAGGGATTCTGGGTAACCTACCATGGTGGGATGCAGTCAAGTCACCCCATCCTGGATTCCCCTCGGTGTCTAGTTTACAAAAATGTATAGGTTTACTAGGTTTCCCTAGGTGCCGGCAGGGCTAGGGTTCAAAAACTACAGCTCGTCACTTTGCCAAAAAAGGGTCATTTTTCACTGCAATATTGAGGTGTGACCACGTTGCGTTTTGCGCCGTTTCCTGTCGCGGGCACTAGGCCGACCCGCACAAGTGAGGTACCATTTTTCTCGTAGGACTTTGGGGATCGCGGGGTGGGTGGAAATTTGTAGATCCACGCAGATTCCAGAACTTTCCATCACAGAAATGTGGGGAAAATGTGGTTTTTTTGTCAATTTTTTACGTTTGCAAGGGATTCTGGGTAACAGACCATGGTGGGAGGCAGTCAAGTCACCCCATCCTGGATTCCCCTGGGTGTCTAGTTTACAAAAATGTATAGGTTTGCTAGGTTTCCCTAGGTGCCGGCAGGGCTAGGGTTCAAAAACTACAGCTCGACACTTTGCCAAAAAAGGGTAAATTTTCACTGCAAAATTGAGGTGTGACCACGTCGCGTTTTGCGCCGTTTCCTGTCGGGGGCACTAAGCCGACCCGCACAAGTGAGGTACCATTTTTCTCGTAGGACTTTGGGGAACGCGGGGTGGGTGGAAATTTGTGGATCCACGCAGATTCCAGAACTTTCCATCACAGAAATGTGGGGAAAATGTGTTTTTTTTGTCAATTGTTTACGTTTGCAAGGGATTCTGGATAACAGACCATGGTGGGAGGCAGTCAAGTCACCCCATCCTGGATTCCCCTGGGTGTCTAGTTTACAAAAATGTATAGGTTTGCTAGGTTTCCCTAGGTGCCGGCAGAGCTAGGGTTCAAAAACTACAGCTAGTCACTTTGCCAAAAAAGGGTCATTTTTCACTGCAAAATTGAGGTGTGACCACGTTGCGTTTTGCGCCGTTTCCTGTCGTGGGCACTATGCCGACCCGCACAAGTGAGGTACAATTTTTCTCGTAGGACTTTGGGGAACGCGGGGTGGGTGGAAATTTGTGGATCCACGCAGATTCCAGAACTTTCCATCACAGAAATGTGGGGAAAATGTTTTTTTTGTCAATATTTTACGTTTGCAAGGGATTCTGGGTAACAGACCATGGTGGGAGGCAGTCAAGTCACCCCATCCTGGATTCCCCTGGGTGTCTAGTTTTCAAAAATGTATAGGTTTGCTAGGTTTCCCTAGGTGCCGGCAGGGCTAGGGTTCAAAAACTACAGCTCGTCACTTTGCCAAAAAAGGGTCATTTTTCACTGCAAAATTGAGGTGTGACCACGTTGTGTTTTGCGCCGTTTCCTGTCGCGGGCACTAGGCCGACCCGCACAAGTGAGGTACCATTTTTCTTGTAGGACTTTGGGGAACGCGGGGTGGGTGGAAATTTGTGGATCCACGCAGATTCCAGAACTTTCCATCACAGAAATGTGGGGAAAATGTGTTTTTTTTGTCAATTTTTTACGTTTGCAAGGGATTCTGGGTAACAGACCATGGTGGGAGGCAGTCAAGTCACCCCATCCTGGATTCCCCTGGGTGTCTAGTTTACAAAAATGTATAGGTTTGCTAGGTTTCTCTAGGTGCCGGCAGGGCTAGGGTTAAAAAACTACAGCTAGTCACTTTGCCAAAAAAGGGTCATTTTTCACTGCAAAATTGAGGTGTGACCACGTTGCGTTTTGCACCGTTTCCTGTCGCGGGCACTATGCCGACCCGCACAAGTGAGGTACCATTTGTCTTGTAGGACTTTGGGGAACGCGGGGTGGGTGGAAATTTGTGGATCCACGCAGATTCCAGAAATTTCCATCACAGAAATGTGGGGAAAATGTGTTTTTTTTGTCAATTTTTTACGTTTGCAAGGGATTCTGGGTAACCGACCATGGTGGGATGCAGTCAAGTCACCCCATCCTGGATTCGACTCGGTGTCTAGTTTACAAAAATGTATAGGTTTGCTAGGTTTCCCTAGGTGCCGGCAGGGCTAGGGTTCAAAACCTACAGCTCGTCACTTTGCCAAAAAAGGGTCATTTTTCACTGCAAAATTGAGGTGTGACCACGTTGCGTTTTGCGCCGTTTCCTGTCGCGGGCACTAGGCCGACCCGCACAAGTGAGGTATCATTTTTCTCGTAGGACTTTGGGGATCGCGGGGTGGGTGGAAATTTGTAGATCCACGCAGATTCCAGAACTTTCCATCACAGAAATGTGGGGAAAATGTGTTTTTTTTGTCAATTTTTTACGTTTGCAAGGGATTTTGGGTAACAGACCATGGTGGGAGGGAGTCAAGTCACCCCATCCTGGATTCCCCTGGGTGTCTAGTTTACAAAAATGTATAGGTTTGCTAGGTTTCCCTAGGTGCCGGCAGGGCTAGGGTTCAAAAACTACAGCTCGACACTTTGCCAAAAAAGGGTCAATTTTCACTGCAAAACTGAGGTGTGACCACGTCGCGTTTTGCGCCGTTTCCTGTCGCGGGCACTAGGCCGACCCGCACAAGTCAGGTACCATTTTTCTCGTAGGACTTTGGGGAACGCGGGGTGGGTGGAAATTTGTGGATCCACGCAGATTCCAGAACTTTCCATCACAGAAATGTGGGGAAAATGTGTTTTTTTTGTCAATTTTTTACGTTTGCAAGGGATTCTGGGTAACAGACCATGGTGGGAGGCAGTCAAGTCACCCCATCCTGGATTCCCCTGGGTGTCTAGTTTTCAAAAATGTATAGGTTTGCTAGGTTTCCCTAGGTGCCGGCAGGGCTAGGGTTCAAAAACTACAGCTCGTCACTTTGCCAAAAAAGGGTCATTTTTCACTGCAAAATTGAGGTGTGACCACGTTGCGTTTTGCGCCGTTTCCTGTCGCGGGCACTAGGCCGACCCGCACAAGTGAGGTACCATTTTTCTCGTAGGACTTTGGGGAACGCGGGGTGGGTGGAAATTTGTGGATCCACGCAGATTCCAGAACTTTCCATCACAGAAATGTGGGGAAAATGTGTTTTTTTTGTCAATTTTTTACGTTTGCAAGGGATTCTGGGTAACAGACCATGGTGGGAGGCAGTCAAGTCACCCCATCCTGGATTCCCCTGGGTGTCTAGTTTACAAAAATGTATAGGTTTGCTAGGTTTCCCTAGGTGCCGGCAGGGCTAGGGTTAAAAAACTACAGCTAGTCACTTTGCCAAAAAAGGGTCATTTTTCACTGCAAAATTGAGGTGTGACCACGTTGCGTTTTGCGCCGTTTCCTGTCGCGGGCACTATGCCGACCCGCACAAGTGAGGTACCATTTGTCTTGTAGGACTTTGGGGAACGTGGGGTGGGTGGAAATTTGTGGATCCACGCAGATTCCAGAAATTTCCATCACAGAAATGTGGGGAAAATGTGTTTTTTTTGTCAATTTTTTACGTTTGCAAGGGATTCTGGGTAACCGACCATGGTGGGATGCAGTCAAGTCACCCCATCCTGGATTCCCCTCGGTGTCTAGTTTACAAAAATGTATAGGTTTGCTAGGTTTCCCTAGGTGCCGGCAGGGCTAGGGTTCAAAACCTACAGCTCGTCACTTTGCCAAAAAAGGGTCATTTTTCACTGCAAAATTGAGGTGTGACCACGTTGCGTTTTGCGCCGTTTCCTGTCGCGGGCACTAGGCCGACCCGCACAAGTGAGGTACCATTTTTCTCGTAGGACTTTGGGGATCGCGGGGTGGGTGGAAATTTGTAGATCCACGCAGATTCCAGAACTTTCCATCACAGAAATGTGGGGAAAATGTGGTTTTTTTGTCAATTTTTTACGTTTGCAAGGGATTCTGGGTAACAGACCATGGTGGGAGGGAGTCAAGTCACCCCATCCTGGATTCCCCTGGGTGTCTAGTTTACAAAAATTTATAGGTTTGCTAGGTTTCCCTAGGTGCCGGCAGGGCTAGGGTTCAAAAACTACAGCTCGACACTTTGCCAAAAAAGGGTCAATTTTCACTGCAAAACTGAGGTGTGACCACGTCGCGTTTTGCGCCGTTTCCTGTCGCGGGCACTAGGCCGACCCGCACAAGTCAGGTACCATTTTTCTCGTAGGACTTTGGGGAACGCGGGGTGGGTGGAAATTTGTGGATCCACGCAGATTCCAGAACTTTCCATCACAGAAATGTGGGGAAAATGTGTTTTTTTTGTCAATTTTTTACGTTTGCAAGGGATTCTGGATAACAGACCATGGTGGGAGGTAGTCAAGTCACCCCATCCTGGATTCCCCTGGGTGTCTAGTTTACAAAAATGTATAGGTTTGCTAGGTTTCCCTAGGTGCCGGCAGAGCTAGGGTTAAAAAACTACAGCTAGTCACTTTGCCAAAAAAGGGTCATTTTTCACTGCAAAATTGAGGTGTGACCACGTTGCGTTTTGCGCCGTTTCCTGTCGTGGGCACTATGCCGACCCGCACAAGTGAGGTACAATTTTTCTCGTAGGACTTTGGGGAACGCGGGGTGGGTGGAAATTTGTGGATCCACGCAGATTCCAGAACTTTCCATCACAGAAATGTGGGGAAAATGTTTTTTTTGTCAATATTTTATGTTTGCAAGGGATTCTGGGTAACAGACTATGGTGGGAGGCAGTCAAGTCACCCCATCCTGGATTCCCCTGGGTGTCTAGTTTTCAAAAATGTATAGGTTTGCTAGGTTTCCCTAGGTGCCGGCAGGGCTAGGGTTCAAAAACTACAGCTAGTCACTTTGCCAAAAAAGGGTCATTTTTCACTGCAAAATTGAGGTGTGACCACGTTGCGTTTTGCGCCGTTTCCTGTCGCGGGCACTATGCCGACCCGCACAAGTGAGGTACCATTTGTCTTGTAGGACTTTGGGGAACGCGGGGTGGGTGGAAATTTGTGGATCCACGCAGATTCCAGAAATTTCCATCACAGAAATGTGGGGAAAATGTGTTTTTTTTGTCAATTTTTTACGTTTGCAAGGGATTCTGGGTAACCGACCATGGTGGGATGCAGTCAAGTCACCCCATCCTGGATTCCCCTCGGTGTCTAGTTTACAAAAATGTATAGGTTTGCTAGGTTTCCCTAGGTGCCGGCAGGGCTAGGGTTCAAAACCTACAGCTCGTCACTTTGCCAAAAAAGGGTCATTTTTCACTGCAAAATTGAGGTGTGACCACGTTGCGTTTTGCGCCGTTTCCTGTCGCGGGCACTAGGCCGACCCGCACAAGTCAGGTACCATTTTTCTCGTAGGACTTTGGGGATCGCGGGGTGGGTGGAAATTTGTGGATCCACGCAGATTCCAGAACTTTCCATCACAGAAATGTGGGGAAAATGTGTTTTTTTTGTCAATTTTTTACGTTTGCAAGGGATTCTGGATAACAGACCATGGTGGGAGGCAGTCAAGTCACCCCATCCTGGATTCCCCTGGGTGTCTAGTTTACAAAAATGTATAGGTTTGCTAGGTTTCCCTAGGTGCCGGCAGAGCTAGGGTTAAAAAACTACAGCTAGTCACTTTGCCAAAAAAGGGTCATTTTTCACTGCAAAATTGAGGTGTGACCACGTTGCGTTTTGCGCCGTTTCCTTTCGTGGGCACTATGCCGACCCGCACAAGTGAGGTACAATTTTTCTCGTAGGACTTTGGGGAACGCGGGGTGGGTGGAAATTTGTGGATCCACGCAGATTCCAGAACTTTCCATCACAGAAATGTGGGGAAAATGTTTTTTTTGTCAATATTTTATGTTTGCAAGGGATTCTGGGTAACAGACCATGGTGGGAGGCAGTCAAGTCACCCCATCCTGGATTCCCCTGGGTGTCTAGTTTTCAAAAATGTATAGGTTTGCTAGGTTTCCCTAGGTGCCGGCAGGGCTAGGGTTCAAAAACTACAGCTAGTCACTTTGCCAAAAAAGGGTCATTTTTCCCTGCAGAATTGATGTGTGACCACGTTGCGTTTTGCGCCGTTTCCTGTCGCGGGCACTATGCCGACCCGCACAAGTGAGGTACCATTTTTCTCGTAGGACTTTGGGGAACGCGGGGTGCGTGGAAATTTGTGGATCCACGCAGATTCCAGAACTTTCCATCACAGAAATGTGGGGAAAATGTGTTTTTTTTGTCAATTTTTTACGTTTGCAAGGGATTCTGGGTAACAGACCATGGTGGGAGGCAGTCAAGTCACCCCATCCTGGATTCCCCTGGGTGTCTAGTTTTCAAAAATGTATAGGTTTGCTAGGTTTCCCTAGGTGCCGGCAGGGCTAGGGTTCAAAAACTACAGCTAGTCACTTTGCCAAAAAAGGGTCATTTTTCACTGCAAAATTGAGGTGTGACCACGTTGCGTTTTGCGCCGTTTCCTGTCGCGGGCACTAGGCCGACCCGCACAAGTGAGGTACCATTTTTCTCGTAGGACTTTGGGGAACGTGGGGTGGGTGGAAATTTGTGGATCCACGCAGATTCCAGAACTTTCCAACACAGAAATGTGGGGAAAATGTGTTTTTTTTGTCAATTGTTTACGTTTGCAAGGGATTCTGGGTAACAAACCATGGTGGGAGCAGTCAAATCAGCCCATCCTGGATTCCCCTGGGTGTCTAGTTTTCAAAAATGTATAGGTTTGCTAGGTTTCTCTAGGTGCCGGCAGGGCTAGGGTTAAAAAACTACAGCTCATCACTTTGCCAAAAAAGGGTCATTTTTCACTGCAAAATTGAGGTGTGACCACGTTGCGTTTTGCGCCGTTTCCAGTCGCGGGCACTATGCCGACCCGCACAAGTGAGGTACCATTTTTCTTGTAGGACTTTGGGGAACGCGGGGTGCATGGAAATTTGTGGATCCACGCAGATTCCAGAACTTTCCATCACAGAAATGTGGGGAAAATGTGTTTTTTTTGTCAATTGTTTACGTTTGCAAGGAATTCTGGGTAACAGACCATGGTGGGAGGCAGTCAAGTCACCCCATCCTGGATTCCCCTGGGTGTCTAGTTTTCAAAAATGTATAGGTTTGCTAGGTTTCCCTAGGTGCCGGCAGGGCTAGGGTTCAAAAACTACAGCTCGTCACTTTGCCAAAAAAGGGTCATTTTTCACTGCAAAATTGAGGTGTGACCACGTTGCGTTTTGTGCCGTTTCCTGTCGCGGGCACTAGGCCGACCCGCACAAGTGAGGTACCATTTTTCTTGTAGGACTTTGGGGAATGCGGGGTGGGTGGAAATTTGTGGATCCACGCAGATTCCAGAACTTTCCATCACAGAAATGTGGGGAAAATGTGTTTTTTTTGTCAATTTTTTACGTTTGCAAGGGATTCTGGATAACAGACCATGGTGGGAGGCAGTCAAGTCACCCCACCCTCGATTCCCCTGGTTGTCTAGTTTACAAAAATGTATAGGTTTGCTAGGTTTCCCTAGGTGCCGGCAGGGCTAGGGTTAAAAAACTACAGCTAGTCACTTTGCCAAAAAAAGGTCATTTTTCACTGCAAAATTGAGGTGTGACCACGTTGCGTTTTGCGCCGTTTCCTGTCGCGGGCACTATGCCGACCCGCACAAGTGAGGTACCATTTTTCTCGTAGGACTTTGGGGAACGCGGGGTGGGTGGAAATTTGGGGATCCACGCAGATTCCAGAACTTTCCATCACAGAAATGTGGGGAAAATGTTTTTTTTGTCAATATTTTACGTTTGCAAGGTATTCTGGGTAACAGACCATGGTGGGAGGCAGTCAAGTCACCCCATCCTGGATTCCCCTGGGTGTCTAGTTTTCAAAAATGTATAGGTTTGCTAGGTTTCCCTAGGTGCCGGCAGGGCTAGGGTTCAAAACCTACAGCTCGTCACTTTGCCAAAAAGGGTAATTTTTCACTGCAAAATTGAGGTGTGACCACGTTGCGTTTTGCGCCGTTTCCTGTCGCGGGCACTAGGCCGACCCGCACAAGTGAGGTACCATTTTTCTCGTAGGACTTTGGGGATCACGGGGTGGGTGGAAATTTGTAGATCCACGCAGATTCCAGAACTTTCCATCACAGAAATGTGGGGAAAATGTGTTTTTTTTGTCAATTTTTTACGTTTGCAAGGGATTCTGGGTAACAGACCATGGTGGGAGGCAGTCAAGTCACCCCATCCTGGATTCCCCTGGGTGTCTAGTTTACAAATATTTATAGGTTTGCTAGGTTTCCCTAGGTGCCGGCAGGGCTAGGGTTCAAAAACTACAGCTCGACACTTTGCCAAAAAAGGGTAATTTTTCACTGCAAAATTGAGGTGTGACCACGTTGCGTTTTGCGCCGTTTCCTGTCGCGGGCACTAGGCCGACCCGCACAAGTGAGGTACCATTTTTCTCGTAGGACTTTGGGGAACGCAGGGTGGTTGGAAATTTGTGGATCCACGCAGATTCCAGAACTTTCCATCACAGAAATGTGGGGAAAATGTGTTTTTTTTGTCAATTTTTTACGTTTGCAAGGGATTCTGGATAACAGACCATGGTGGGAGGCAGTCAAGTCACCCCATGCTGGATTCCCCTGGGTGTCTAGTTTACAAAAATGTATAGGTTTGCTAGGTTTTCCTAGGTGCCGGCAGAGCTAGGGTTCAAAAACTACAGCTAGTCACTTTGCCAAAAAAGGGTCATTTTTCACTGCAAAATTGAGGTGTGACCACGTTGCGTTTTGCGCCGTTTCCTGTCGCGGGCACTATGCCGACCCGCACAAGTGAGGTACAATTTTTCTCATAGGACTTTGGGGAACGCGGGGTGGGTGGAAATTTGTGGATCCACGCAGATTCCAGAACTTTCCATCACAGAAATGTGGGGAAAATGTTTTTTTTGTCAATATTTTACGTTTGCAAGGGATTCTGGGTAACAGACCATGGTGGGAGGCAGTCAAGTCACCCCATCCTGGATTCCCCTGGGTGTCTAGTTTTCAAAAATGTATAGGTTTGCTAGGTTTCCCTAGGTGCCGGCAGGGCTAGGGTTCAAAAACTACAGCTAGTCACTTTGCCAAAAAAGGGTCATTTTTCACTGCAAAATTGAGGTGTGACCACGTTGCGTTTTGCGCCGTTTCCTGTCGCGGGCACTAGGCCGACCCGCACAAGTGAGGTACCATTTTTCTCGTAGGACTTTGGGGAATGTGGGGTGGGTGGAAATTTGTCGATCCACGCAGATTCCAGAACTTTCCAACACAGAAATGTGGGGAAAATGTGTTTTTTTTGTCAATTGTTTACGTTTGCAAGGGATTCTGCGTAACAAACCATGGTGGGAGGCAGTCAAATCACCTCATCCTGGATTCCCCTGGGTGTCTAGTTTTCAAAAATGTATAGGTTTGCTAGGTTTCCCTAGGTGCCGGCAGGGCTAGGGTTCAAAAACTACAGCTAGTCACTTTGCCAAAAAGGGGTCATTTTTCACTGCAAAATTGAGGTGTGACCACGTTGCGTTTTGCGCCGTTTCCTGTCGCGGGCACTATGCCGACCCGCACAAGTGAGGTACCATTTTTCTCGTAGGACTTTGGGGAACGCGGGGTGCGTGGAAATTTGTGGATCCACGACGATTCCAGAACTTTCCATCACAGAAATGTGGGGAAAATGTGTTTTTTTTATCAATTTTTTACGTTTGCAAGGGATTCTGGGTAACAGACCATGGTGGGAGGCAGTCAAGTCACCCCATCCTGGATTCCCCTGGGTGTCTAGTTTTCAAAAATGTATAGGTTTGCTAGGTTTCCCTAGGTGCCGGCAGGGCTAGGGTTAAAAAACTACAGCTAGTCACTTTGCCAAAAAAGGGTCATTTTTCACTGCAAAATTGAGGTGTGACTACGTTGCGTTTTGCGCCGTTTCCTGTCGCGGGCACTAGGCCGACCCGCACAAGTGAGGTACCATTTTTCTCATAGGACTTTGGGGAACGTGGGGTGGGTGGAAATTTGTGGATCCACGCAGATTCCAGAACTTTCCAACACAGAAATGTGGGGAAAATGTGTTTTTTTTGTCAATTGTTTACGTTTGCAAGGGATTCTGGGTAACAAACCATGGTGGGAGGCAGTCAAATCACCCCATCCTGGATTCCCCTGGGTGTCTAGTTTTCAAAAATGTATAGGTTTGCTAGGTTTCTCTAGGTGCCGGCAGGGCTAGGGTTAAAAAAATACAGCTCATCACTTTGCCAAAAAAGGGTCATTTTTCACTGCAAAATTGAGGTGTGACCACGTTGCGTTTTGCGCCGTTTCCAGTCGCGGGCACTATGCCGACCCGCACAAGTGAGGTACCATTTTTCTTGTAGGACTTTGGGGAACGCGGGGTGCATGGAAATTTGTGGATCCACGCAGATTCCAGAACTTTCCATCACAGAAATGTGGGGAAAATGTGTTTTTTTTGTCAATTGTTTACGTTTGCAAGGGATTCTGGGTAACAGACCATGGTGGGAGGCAGTCAAGTCACCCCATCCTGGATTCCCCTGGGTGTCTAGTTTTCAAAAATGTATAGGTTTGCTAGGTTTCCCTAGGTGCCGGCAGGGCTAGGGTTCAAAAACTACAGCTCGTCACTTTGCCAAAAAAGGGTCATTTTTCACTGCAAAATTGAGGTGTGACCACGTTGCGTTTTGTGCCGTTTCCTGTCGCGGGCACTAGGCCGACCCGCACAAGTGAGGTACCATTTTTCTTGTAGGACTTTGGGGAATGCGGGGTGGGTGGAAATTTGTGGATCCACGCAGATTCCAGAACTTTCCATCACAGAAATGTGGGGAAAATGTGTTTTTTTTGTCAATTTTTTACGTTTGCAAGGGATTCTGGATAACAGACCATGGTGGGAGGCAGTCAAGTCACCCCACCCTGGATTCCCCTGGTTGTCTAGTTTACAAAAATGTATAGGTTTGCTAGGTTTCCCTAGGTGCCGGCAGGGCTAGGGTTAAAAAACTACAGCTAGTCACTTTGCCAAAAAAGGGTCATTTTTCACTGCAAAATTGAGGTGTGACCACGTTGCGTTTTGCGCCGTTTCCTGTCGCGGGCACTATGCCGACCCGCACAAGTGAGGTACCATTTTTCTCGTAGGACTTTGGGGAATGCGGGGTGGGTGGAAATTTGTGGATCCACGCAGATTCCAGAACTTTCCATCACAGAAATGTGGGGAAAATGTTTTTTTTGTCAATATTTTACGTTTGCAAGGTATTCTGGGTAACAGACCATGGTGGGAGGCAGTCAAGTCACCCCATCCTGGATTCCCCTGGGTGTCTAGTTTTCAAAAATGTATAGGTTTGCTAGGTTTCCCTAGGTGCCGGCAGGGCTAGGGTTCAAAACCTACAGCTCGTCACTTTGCCAAAAAAGGGTCATTTTTCACTGCAAAATTGAGGTGTGACCACGTTGCGTTTTGCGCCGTTTCCTGTCGCGGGCACTAGGCCGACCCGCACAAGTGAGGTACCATTTTTCTCGTAGGACTTTGGGGATCGCGGGGTGGGTGGAAATTTGTAGATCCACGCAGATTCCAGAACTTTCCATCACAGAAATGTGGGGAAAATGTGTTTTTTTTGTCAATTTTTTACGTTTGCAAGGGATTCTGGGTAACAGACCATGGTGGGAGGCAGTCAAGTCACCCCATCCTGGATTCCCCTGGGTGTCTAGTTTACAAATATTTATAGGTTTGCTAGGTTTCCCTAGGTGCCGGCAGGGCTAGGGTTCAAAAACTACAGCTCGACACTTTGCCAAAAAAGGGTCAATTTTCACTGCAAAATTGAGGTGTGACCACGTCGCGTTTTGCGCCGTTTCCTGTCGCGAGCACTAGGCCGACCCGCACAAGTGAGGTACCATTATTCTCGTAGGACTTTGGGAAACGCAGGGTGGGTGGAAATTTGTGGATCCACGCAGATTCCAGAACTTTCCATCACAGAAATGTGGGGAAAATGTGTTTTTTTTGTCAATTTTTTACGTTTGCAAGGGATTCTGGATAACAGACCATGGTGGGAGGCAGTCAAGTCACCCCATCCTGGATTCCCCTGGGTGTCTAGTTTACAAAAATGTATAGGTTTGCTAGGTTTCCCTAGGTGCCGGCAGAGCTAGGGTTCAAAAACTACAGCTAGTCACTTTGCCAAAAAAGGGTCATTTTTCACTGCAAAATTGAGGTGTGACCACGTTGCGTTGTGCGCCGTTTCCTGTTGCGGGCACTATGCTGACCCGCACAAGTGAGGTACAATTTTTCTCATAGGACTTTGGGGAACGCGGGGTGGGTGGAAATTTGTGGATCCACGCAGATTCCAGAACTTTCCATCACAGAAATGTGGGGAAAATGTTTTTTTTGTCAATATTTTACGTTTGCAAGGGATTCTGGGTAACAGACCATGGTGGGAGGCAGTCAAGTCACCCCATCCTGGATTCCCCTGGGTGTCTAGTTTTCAAAAATGTATAGGTTTGCTAGGTTTCCCTAGGTGCCGGTAGGGCTAGGGTTAAAAAACTACAGCTAGTCACTTTGCCAAAAAAGGGTCATTTTTCACTGCAAAATTGAGGTGTGACCACGTTGCGTTTTGCGCCGTTTCCTGTCGCGGGCACTAGGCCGACCCGCACAAGTGAGGTACCATTTTTCTCGTAGGACTTTGGGGAATGTGGGGTGGGTGGAAATTTGTGGATCCACGCAGATTCCAGAACTTTCCAACACAGAAATGTGGGGAAAATGTGTTTTTTTTGTCAATTGTTTACGTTTGCAAGGGATTCTGGGTAACAAACCATGGTGGGAGGCAGTCACATCACCCCATCCTGGATTCCCCTGGGTGTCTAGTTTTCAAAAATTTATAGGTTTGCTAGGTTTCCCTAGGTGCCGGCAGGGCTAGGGTTCAAAAACTACAGCTAGTCACTTTGCCAAAAAGGGGTCATTTTTCACTGCAAAATTGAGGTGTAACCACGTTGCGTTTTGCGCCGTTTCCTGTCGCGGGCACTATGCCGACCCGCACAAGTGAGGTACCATTTTTCTCGAAGGACTTTGGGGAACGCGGGGTGTGTGGAAATTTGTGGATCCACGACGATTCCAGAACTTTCCATCACAGAAATGTGGGGAAAATGTGTTTTTTTTGTCAATTTTTTACGTTTGCAAGGGATTCTGGGTAACAGACCATGGTGGGAGGCAGTCAAGTCACCCCATCCTGGATTCCCCTGGGTGTCTAGTTTACAAAAATGTATAGGTTTGCTAGGTTTCCCTAGGTGCCGGCAGGGCTAGGGTTCAAAAACTACAGCTCGACACTTTGCCAAAAAAGGGTCAATTTTCACTGCAAAATTGAGGTGTGACCACGTCGCGTTTTGCGCCGTTTCCTGTCGCGGGCACTAGGCCGACCCGCACAAGTGAGGTACCATTTTTCTGGCAGGACTTTGGGGAACGCGGGGTGGGTGGAAATTTGTGGATCCACGCAGATTCCAGAACTTTCCATCACAGAAATGTGGGGAAAATGTGTTTTTTTTGTCAATATTTTACGTTTGCAAGGGATTCTGGGTAACAGACCATGGTGGGAGGCAGTCAAGTCACCCCATCCTGGATTCCCCTGGGTGTCTAGTTTTCAAAAATGTATAGGTTTGCTAGGTTTCCCTAGGTGCCGGCAGGGCTAGGGTTCAAAAACTACAGCTCGTCACTTTGCCAAAAAAGGGTCATTTTTCACTGCAAAATTGAGGTGTGACCACGTTGCGTTTTGCGCCGTTTCCTGTCGCGGGCACTAGGCCGACTCGCACAAGTGAGGTACCATTTTTCTTGTAGGACTTTGGGGAACGCGGGGTGGGTGGAAATTTGTGGATCCACGCAGATTCCAGAACTTTCCATCACAGAAATGTGGGGAAAATGTGTTTTTTTTGTCAATTTTTTACGCTTGCAAGGGATTCTGGGTAACAGACCATGGTGGGAGGCAGTCAAGTCACCCCATCCTGGATTCCCCTGGGTGTCTAGTTTACAAAAATGTATAGGTTTGCTAGGTTTCCCTAGGTGCCAGCAGGGCTAGGGTTCAAAAACTACAGCTAGTCACTTTGCCAAAAAAGGGTCATTTTTCACTGCAAAATTGAGGTGCGACCACGTTGCGTTTTGCGCCGTTTCCTGTCGCGGGCACTATGCCGACCCGCACACGTGAGGTACCATTTGTCTTGTAGGACTTTGGGGAACGTGGGGTGGGTGGAAATTTGTGGATCCACGCAGATTCCAGAACTTTCCATCACAGAAATGTGGGGAAAATGTGTTTTTTTTGTCAATTTTTTACGTTTGCAAGGGATTCTGGGTAACCGACCATGGTGGGATGCAGTCAAGTCACCCCATCCTGGATTCCCCTCGGTGTCTAGTTTACAAAAATGTATAGGTTTGCTAGGTTTCCCTAGGTGCCGGCAGGGCTAGGGTTCAAAACCTACAGCTCGTCACGTTGCCAAAAAAGGGTCATTTTTCACTGCAAAATTGAGGTGTGACCATGTTGCGTTTTGCGCCGTTTCCTGTCGCGGGCACTAGGCCGACCCGCACAAGTGAGGTACCATTTTTCTCCTAGGACTTTGGGGATCGCGGGGTGGGTGGAAATTTGTAGATCCACGCAGATTCCAGAACTTTCCATCACAGAAATGTGGGGAAAATGTGTTTTTTTTGTCAATTTTTTACGTTTGCAAGGGATTCTGGATAACAGACCATGGTGGGAGGCAGTCAAGTCACCCCATCCTGGATTCCCCTGGGTGTCTAGTTTACAAAAATGTATAGGTTTGCTAGGTTTCCCTAGGTGCCGGCAGGGCTAGGGTTAAAAAACTACAGCTAGTCACTTTGCCAAAAAGGGGTCATTTTTCACTGCAAAATTGAGGTGTGACCACGTTGCGTTTTGCGCCGTTTCCTGTCGCGGGCACTATGCCGACCCGCACAAGTGAGGTACCATTTTTCTCGTAGGACTTTGGGGAACGCGGGGTGCGTGGAAATTTGTGGATCCACGCAGATTCCAGAACTTTCCATCACAGAAATGTGGGGAAAATGTGTTTTTTTTGTCAATTTTTTACGTTTGCAAGGGATTCTGGGTAACAGACCATGGTGGGAGGCAGTCAAGTCACCCCATCCTGGATTCCCCTGGGTGTCTAGTTTTCAAAAATGTATAGGTTTACTAGGTTTCCCTAGGTGCCGGCAGGGCTAGGGTTCAAAAACTACAGCTAGTCACTTTGCCAAAAAAGGGTCATTTTTCACTGCAAAATTGAGGTGTGACCACGTTGCGTTTTGCGCCGTTTCCTGTCGCGGGCACTAGGCCTAACCCGCACAAGTGAGGTATCATTTTTCTCGTAGGACTTTGGGGAACGTGGGGTGGGTGGAAATTTGTGGATCCACGCAGATTCCAGAACTTTCCAACACAGAAATGTGGGGAAAATGTGTTTTTTTTGTCAATTGTTTACGTTTGCAAGGGATTCTGGGTAACAGACCATGGTGGGAGGCAGTCAAGTCACCCCATCCTGGATTCCCCTGGGTGTCTAGTTTTCAAAAATGTATAGGTTTGCTAGGTTTCCCTAGGTGCCGGCAGGGCTAGGGTTCAAAAACTACAGCTCGTCACTTTGCCAAAAAAGGGTCATTTTTCACTGCAAAATTGAGGTGTGACCACGTTGCGTTTTGTGCCGTTTCCTGTCGCGGGCACTAGGCCGACCCGCACAAGTGAGGTACCATTTTTCTCGTAGGACTTTGGGGAATGCGGGGTGGGTGGAAATTTGTGGATCCACGCAGATTCCAGAACTTTCCATCACAGAAATGTGGGGAAAATGTGTTTTTTTTGTCAATTTTTTACGTTTGCAAGGGATTCTGGATAACAGACCATGGTGGGAGGCAGTCAAGTCACCCCATCCTGGATTCCCCTGGTTGTCTAGTTTACAAAAATGTATAGGTTTGCTAGGTTTCCCTAGGTGCCGGCAGGGCTAGGGTTCAAAAACTACAGCTAGTCACTTTGCCAAAAAATGGTCATTTTTCACTGCAAAATTGAGGTGTGACCACGTTGCGTTTTGCGCCGTTTCCTGTCGCGGGCACTATGCCGACCCGCACAAGTGAGGTGCCATTTTTCTCGTAGGACTTTGGGGAACGCGGGGTGGGTGGAAATTTGTGGATCCACGCAGATTCCAGAACTTTCCATCATAAAAATGTGGGGAAAATGTTTTTTTTGTCAATATTTTACGTTTGCAAGGTATTCTGGGTAACAGACCATGGTGGGAGGCAGTCAAGTCACCCCATCCTGGATTCCCCTGGGTGTCTAGTTTTCAAAAATGTATAGGTTTGCTAGGTTTCCCTAGGTGCCGGCAGGGCTAGGGTTCAAAAACTACAGCTCGTCATTTTGCCAAAAAATGGTCATTTTTCACTGCAAAATTGAGGTGTGACCACGTTGCGTTTTGCGCCGTTTCCTGTCGCGGGCACTATGACGACCCGCACAAGTGAGGTACCATTTTTCTCATAGGACATTGGGGAACGCGGGGTGGGTGGAAATTTGTGGATCCACGCAGATTCCAGAACTTTCCATCACAGAAATATGGGGAAAATGTGTTTTTTTTGTCAATTTTTTACGTTTGCAAGGGATTCTGGGTAACAGACCATGGTGGGAGGCAGTCAAGTCACCCCATCCTGGATTCCCCTGGGTGTCTAGTTTTCAAAAATGTATAGGTTTGCTAGGTTTCCTGTGAGAAGTTGGCCTGGTATATGATGCTCACTAGTTAAAGTGATCACCTTGTACCATGCCAAGCAACCCTTATGGTGTGGTTGTAAGTCAACCTTTTCGGACTAGCTGCCCTAGTGGTAGCGTAGGCTAAGCAGTCTTTGAGGCTAAACTCGTGAAGCGTGTTAAGCCAGCTGTTTTACCAAATGCAACCCCCTTTTATACCAATGAAAGGACACCACACAGATATATATTCAAAATATATATGTATTTATTTCTCAAAGTAACCCCTAGTCTCTTTATGAGCACAGGAGCACAAATCGTCAAACAAGATTATCACAGAATACACAGAAGTTGCACTTTATATGGATAGGCCCTGGTGGCCACTCGAACCATATACTAAAATAGTGGTATAAGTACCACGAACAGGAAAGGGAAAAGGCCTAGGGCCTCTAGAATCGCTGGGCCTACAAGGAGCTAACGTCAGTTAGTGACCAGGAGGTCCACGGGTGGCGTGTGCAGAGCAAATAGTCACACGCGGGCTCCCATAGGTTTCAATGGGTGCGTAAAAAGTACAAAGTTACTGCAAAAGGAATCTTCCGGATGACCTAGGAACTTAAGATTTGGAACACAGGCACTAGAGATGTATTACTACACATGGGCACCGGAGTACCAGCTTTACCTCACCCACAGGAAGCGGGTGCATAGGCCTCAAAGTGCGTCGGGTTTCTTCTATCTGTTCCGTTGAGCCTGGGACAAAGATGCTGCAGGCGGTCGGTCGGGAAGAGATGCAGTGGATCCAAGAGTGGATCGGAGATGTTGAAGACCTGTAAGCAGAGGGGACAGTGTTCACAGTCACTAGCCAGTGACCAGCGTGGCACCAGGTGGGTACCAGGCGATGTCGGGTGCAAACAGGTGATGAGGGGTAGCTTGTCTCCGCAGCCACGTGGTCCCTGAAGGTCGACGACGTCCAGGAGTCGGCTCACGAGCTGTCCCACGCAGGCTCTCGCTGTCGGCGGTGTCGGCGACTTGATCGAAGCAAACAAGCCTTGGCAAAAGCAATTGCAGGAGGATTCGGAAATCAGCTGTTGGTTCTGACCAGCAAGGTCAGAGGGATTGCTCCTTTGGAGGGGAGCAAGGGCCAGTCTGGAGCAACCAGACCAGCGGTGTTTGTCGTAGATTTCGTCGCCAAGATGGCCACTAGCCAGCGGGCCAGCAACCGGTTAGGCGCGTCGAGTGGCAAAAGGCAGAAGGGCCCCACGCAGATCGTGGAGATGCTGGAGGGCTCACCTTTGGTGCAGATGCTGCTCGAGGGTTGGGCTTCTCAGGACCCAAAGCACAACTTGGAGGGAGCCTCGGTTGTTGCACTTGTCAGCTTGTCGTAGTCGTTCCAAGATGGCTGGCTCCACGTGTCTCGGTGCCTCCACGGGTCTCCTCTTTTCAGGGACTGTGGATCGGGCGGTGAGAGGTCTGGAGGTCCAGGTCTTGTCAGTCTCTGGGCTCGGGCTCCGGCGGGAGGCGGCGGCAAAGCAGACGGTGATTCGCTGGATGGTGCTTGCGTTAGCAAGGTGGTCACTCCCTGACCACAGGGGAGATTTTCTTCAGTCTTCTGTGCAGCAGAATGTCGAAGTTCCCGTCTTCTTCTTAGTTTCAAGTTGATTCCAGGATGTCTGAAGTCTTAGGACACAGCTCCTACCTTTATTCGGATTCTAGGGGCCGGACTACCTGCTAGGTCCCTCCCTATGGGTGGGACCAGGAAGGGGGGTGGTTACACCCCCAATCCTTTGTCCAGCTCGCCCCAGGCCCGGGACTGGTGTGCCCCAGGACCGGTTTGAACTGGCATATGCCCCGAGGCTCCTTGTGAGCCACAGGCATGTCTGGTTTCTTTCAAGCCCTACCTGACCAATACACAAAATCCTGTCTGGGGTGGTGCACGCACCTCCCCTGGCAGGAAACCCTTTGTCCACACCTCCCAAGCTGGAAGGACTCCCAGCAGCAGGAGGGCAGACTTGTGTCTGTGGTGGCAGCATCCATTTTGTGGAGCTGAGGCTATGTCTGATTTTACCCGGGTTTCAGGTACTGTACATGTCGTGTCCCTCTAGAAGGGTGGAATGCTAACCCCGTCGCCAGAATTGGCGAGGGGTTAGTATTCCAATTCGTATGACACCTTACTCGACATGTTTTGATAAAGCCAAACCAAAGATAGCATTTAACCGCGAGGTTCATAATGCACTTAAGAGTATATGGTATGACGATATCTGGAAACAGTAGAAGGAAGTTGTTCCGACCACTGTAGACAGGCTCAGCTCATGCCAGAGCACCATCTCACATGGAACCAAGCACTCTGCCTTCAGGATTGTTAAGGCCTGCCATAGGAGTGACTTATAGGTTACCAGGTGTCCCATTTAAGGTTAGGTATAGGTATACTACACCTAAGTAAGAGGTGATTACACCAACTTACCCCAGCTGAGTGATCAGCCAGTTGTGTCAAATTGTTAGGCCAAGCCTGGGGTGGCATAATACATGCTGCAGCCCTTGGCAGGCCTTGGGTACACCAATGCCCTGGGTACCTAGTGTACACTGGTACAGGGGCTGACAGGGTGATCCACTTCCAATTGGTTATGTACCTAGGGTACATGGAGTCCATTTTACAGAGAGAGCAGATAGCCTGAGAGCCTGAATGGCAGGATCTCAGGCCAACTAAGTCGAAAAACCAGCTAGACACTAGGCAAAAATTTGGGGGTAACCATAGTCAGATATCCACCTTCCTACATTTCCCTAGGTGCCGGCAGGGCTAGGGTTCAAAAACTACAGCTAGTCACTTTGCCAAAAAGGGGTCATTTTTCACTGCAAAATTGAGGTGTGACCACGTTGCGTTTTGCGCCGTTTCCTGTCGCGGGCACTATGCTGACCCGCACAAGTGAGGTACCATTTTTCTCGTAGGACTTTGGGGAATGCGGGGTGCGTGGAAATTTGTGGATCCACGCAGATTCCAGAACTTTCCATCACAGAAATGTGGGGAAAATGTGTTTTTTTTGTCAATTTTTTACGTTTGCAAGGGATTCTGGGTAACAGACCATGGTGGGAGGCAGTCAAGTCACCCCATCCTGGATGCCGCTGGGTGTCTAGTTTTCAAAAATGTATAGGTTTGCTAGGTTTCCCTAGGTGCCGGCAGGGCTAGGGTTCAAAAACTACAGCTAGTCACTTTGCCAGAAAGGGTCATTTTTCACTGCAAAATTGAGGTGTGACCACGTTGCGTTTTGCGCCGTTTCCTGTCGCGGGCACTAGGCCGACCCGCACAAGTGAGGTACCATTTTTCTCGTAGGACTTTGGGGAACGTGGGGTGGGTGGAAATTTGTGGATCCACGCAGATTCCAGAACTTTCCAACACAGAAATGTGGGGAAAATGTGTTTTTTTTTGTCAATTGTTTACGTTTGCAAGGGATTCTGGGTAACAAACCATGGTGGGAGGCAGTCAAATCACCCCATCCTGGATTCCCCTGGGTGTCTAGTTTTCAAAAATGTATAGGTTTGCTAGGTTTCTCTAGGTGCCGGCAGGGCTAGGGTTAAAAAACTACAGCTCATCACTTTGCCAAAAAAGGGTCATTTTTCACTGCAAAATTGAGGTGTGACCACGTTGCGTTTTGCGCCGTTTCCAGTCGCGGGCACTATGCCGACCCGCACAAGTGAGGTACCATTTTTCTCGTAGGACATTGGGGAACGCGGGGTGGGTGGAAAATTGTGGATCCACGCAGATTCCAGAACTTTCCATCACAGAAATATGGGGAAAATGTGTTTTTTTTGTCAATTGTTTACGTTTGCAAGGGATTCTGGGTAACAGACCATGGTGGGAGGCAGTCAAGTCACCCCATCCTGGATTCCCCTGGGTGTCTAGTTTTCAAAAATGTATAGGTTTGCTAGGTTTCCCTAGGTGCCGGCAGGGCTAGGGTTCAAAAACTACAACTAGTCACTTTGCCAAAAAAGGGTCATTTTTCACTGCAAAATTGAGGTGTGACCACGTTGCGTTTTGCGCCGTTTCCTGTCGCGGGCACTATGCTGACCCGCACAAGTGAGGTACCATTTTTCTTGTAGGACTTTGGGGAACGCGGGGTGCGTGGAAATTTGTGGATCCACGCAGATTCCAGAACTTTCCATCACAGAAATGTGGGGAAAATGTGTTTTTTTTGTCAATTTTTTACGTTTGCAAGGGATTCTGGATAACAGACCATGGTGGGAGGCAGTCAAGTCACCCCATCCTGGATTCCCCTGGGTGTCTAGTTTACAAAAATGTATAGGTTTGCTAGGTTTCCCTAGGTGCCGGCAGAGCTAGGGTTCAAAAACTACAGCTAGTCACTTTGCCAAAAAAGGGTCATTTTTCACTGCAAAATTGAGGTGTGACCACGTTGCGTTTTGCGCCGTTTCCTGTCGCGGGCACTATGCCGACCCGCACAAGTGAGGTACAATTTTTCTCGTAGGACTTTGGGGAACGCGGGGTGGGTGGAAATTTGTGGATCCACGCAGATTCCAGAACTTTACATCACAGAAATGTGGGGAAAATGTGTTTTTTTTGTCAATTTTTTATGTTTGCAAGGGATTCTGGGTAACAGACCATGGCGGGAGGCAGTCAAGTCACCCCATCCTGGATTCCCCTGGGTGTCTAGTTTACAAAAATGTATAGGTTTGCTAGGTTTCCCTAGGTGCCGGCAGGGCTAGGGTTCAAAAACTACAGCTCGACACTTTGCCAAAAAAGGGTCAATTTTCACTGCAAAAATGAGGTGTGACCACGTCGCGTTTTGCGCCGTTTCCTGTCGCGGGCACTAGGATGACCCGCACAAGTGAGGTACCATTTTTCTCGTAGGACTTTGGGGAACGCGGGGTGGGTGGAAATTTGTGGATCCACGCAGATTCCAGAACTTTCCATCACAGAAATGTGGGGAAAATGTGTTTTTTTTGTCAATTTTTTACGTTTGCAAGGGATTCTGGATAACAGACCATGGTGGGAGGCAGTCAAGTCACCCCATCCTGGATTACCCTGGGTGTCTAGTTTACAAAAATGTATAGGTTTGCTAGGTTTCCCTAATAGCCGGCAGGGCTAGGGTTAAAAAACTACAGCTAGTCACTTTGCCAAAAAAGGGACATTTTTCACTGCAAAATTGAGGTGTGACCACGTTGCGTTTTGCGCCGTTTCCTGTCGTGGGCACTATGCCGACCCGCACAAGTGAGGTACAATTTTTCTCGTAGGACTTTGGGGAACGCGGGGTGGCTGGAAATTTGTGGATCCACGCAGATTCCAGAACTTTCCATCACAGAAATGTGGGGAAAATGTTTTTTTTGTCAATATTTTACGTTTGCAAGGGATTCTGGGTAACAGACCATGGTGGGAGGCAGTCAAGTCACCCCATCCTGGATTCCCCTGGGTGTCTAGTTTTCAAAAATGTATAGGTTTGCTAGGTTTCCCTAGGTGCCGGCAGGGCTAGGGTTCAAAAACTACAGCTAGTCACTTTGCCAAAAAAGGGTCATTTTTCACTGCAAAATTGAGGTGTGACCACGTTGCGTTTTGCGCCGTTTCCTGTCGCGGGCACTAGGCCGACCCGCACAAGTGAGGTACCATTTTTCTCGTAGGACTTTGGGGAACGTCGGGTGGGTGGAAATTTGTGGATCCACGCAGATTCCAGAACTTTCCAACACAGAAATGTGGGGAAAATGTTTTTTTTGTCAATATTTTACGTTTGCAAGGTATTCTGGGTAACAGACCATGGTGGGAGGCAGTCAAGTCACCCCATCCTGGATTCCCCTGCGTGTCTAGTTTACAAAAATGTATAGGTTTGCTAGGTTTCCCTAGGTGCCGGCAGGGCTAGGGTTCAAAAACTACAGCTAGTCACTTTGCCAAAAAGGGGTCATTTTTCACTGCAAAATTGAGGTGTAACCACGTTGCGTTTTGCGCCGTTTCCTGTCGCGGGCACTATGCCGACCCGCACAAGTGAGGTACCATTTTTCTCGAAGGACTTTGGGGAACGCGGGGTGTGTGGAAATTTGTGGATCCACGACGATTCCAGAACTTTCCATCACAGAAATGTGGGGAAAATGTGTTTTTTTTGTCAATTTTTTACGTTTGCAAGGGATTCTGGGTAACAGACCATGGTGGGAGGCAGTCAAGTCACCCCATCCTGGATTCCCCTGTGTGTCTAGTTTTCAAAAATGTATAGGTTTGCTAGGTTTCCCTAATAGCCGGCAGGGCTAGGGTTAAAAAACTACAGCTAGTCACTTTGCCAAAAAAGGGACATTTTTCACTGCAAAATTGAGGTGTGACCAAGTTGCGTTTTGCGCCGTTTCCTGTCGCGGGCACTAGGCCGACCCGCACAAGTGAGGTACCATTTTTCTTGTAGGACTTTGGGGAACGTGGGGTGGGTGGAAATTTGTGGATCCACGCAGATTCCAGAACTTTCCAACACAGAAATGTGGGGAAAATGTGTTTTTTTTGTCAATTGTTTACGTTTGCAAGGGATTCTGGGTAACAAACCATGGTGGGAGGCAGTCAAATCACCCCATCCTGAATTCCCCTGGGTGTCTAGTTTTCAAAAATGTATAGGTTTGCTAGGTTTCTCTAGGTGCCGGCAGGGCTAGGGTTCAAAAACTACAGCTCGACACTTTGCCAAAAAAGGGTCAATTTTCACTGCAAAAATGAGGTGTGACCACGTCGCGTTTTGCGCCGTTTCCTGTCGCGGGCACTAGGATGACCCGCACAAGTGAGGTACCATTTTTCTCGTAGGACTTTGGGGAACGCGGGGTGGGTGGAAATTTGTGGATCCACGCAGATTCCAGAACTTTCCATCACAGAAATGTGGGGAAAATGTGTTTTTTTTGTCAATTTTTTACGTTTGTAAGGGATTCTGGATAACAGACCATGGTGGGAGGCAGTCAAGTCACCCCATCCTGGATTACCCTGGGTGTCTAGTTTACAAAAATGTATAGGTTTGCTAGGTTTCCCTAATAGCCGGCAGGGCTAGGGTTAAAAAACTACAGCTAGTCACTTTGCCAAAAAAGGGACATTTTTCACTGCAAAATTGAGGTGTGACCACGTTGCGTTTTGCGCCGTTTCCTGTCGTGGGCACTATGCCGACCCGCACAAGTGAGGTACAATTTTTCTCGTAGGACTTTGGGGAACGCGGGGTGGCTGGAAATTTGTGGATCCACGCAGGTATTCTGGGTAACAGACCATGGTGGGAGGCAGTCAAGTCACCCCATCCTGGATTCCCCTGGGTGTCTAGTTTTCAAAAATGTATAGGTTTGCTAGGTTTCCCTAGGTGCCGGCAGGGCTAGGGTTCAAAAACTACAGCTCGTCATTTTGCCAAAAAATGGTCATTTTTCACTGCAAAATTGAGGTGTGACCACGTTGCGTTTTGCGCCGTTTCCTGTCGCGGGCACTATGACGACCCGCACAAGTGAGGTACCATTTTTCTCATAGGACATTGGGGAACGCGGGGTGGGTGGAAATTTGTGGATCCACGCAGATTCCAGAACTTTCCATCACAGAAATATGGGGAAAATGTGTTTTTTTTGTCAATTTTTTACGTTTGCAAGGGATTCTGGGTAACAGACCATGGTGGGAGGCAGTCAAGTCACCCCATCCTGGATTCCCCTGGGTGTCTAGTTTTCAAAAATGTATAGGTTTGCTAGGTTTCCCTAGGTGCCGGCAGGGCTAGGGTTCAAAAACTACAGCTAGTCACTTTGCCAAAAAGGGGTCATTTTTCACTGCAAAATTGAGGTGTGACCACGTTGCGTTTTGCGCCGTTTCCTGTCGCGGGCACTATGCTGACCCGCACAAGTGAGGTACCATTTTTCTCGTAGGACTTTGGGGAATGCGGGGTGCGTGGAAATTTGTGGATCCACGCAGATTCCAGAACTTTCCATCACAGAAATGTGGGGAAAATGTGTTTTTTTTGTCAATTTTTTACGTTTGCAAGGGATTCTGGGTAACAGACCATGGTGGGAGGCAGTCAAGTCACCCCATCCTGGATGCCGCTGGGTGTCTAGTTTTCAAAAATGTATAGGTTTGCTAGGTTTCCCTAGGTGCCGGCAGGGCTAGGGTTCAAAAACTACAGCTAGTCACTTTGCCAGAAAGGGTCATTTTTCACTGCAAAATTGAGGTGTGACCACGTTGCGTTTTGCGCCGTTTCCTGTCGCGGGCACTAGGCCGACCCGCACAAGTGAGGTACCATTTTTCTCGTAGGACTTTGGGGAACGTGGGGTGGGTGGAAATTTGTGGATCCACGCAGATTCCAGAACTTTCCAACACAGAAATGTGGGGAAAATGTGTTTTTTTTTGTCAATTGTTTCCGTTTGCAAGGGATTCTGGGTAACAAACCATGGTGGGAGGCAGTCAAATCACCCCATCCTGGATTCCCCTGGGTGTCTAGTTTTCAAAAATGTATAGGTTTGCTAGGTTTCTCTAGGTGCCGGCAGGGCTAGGGTTAAAAAACTACAGCTCATCACTTTGCCAAAAAAGGGTCATTTTTCACTGCAAAATTGAGGTGTGACCACGTTGCGTTTTGCGCCGTTTCCTGTCGCGGGCACTATGCCGACCCGCACAAGTGAGGTACCATTTTTCTCGTAGGACTTTGGGGAACGCGGGGTGCGTGGAAATTTGTGGATCCACGCAGATTCCAGAACTTTCCATCACAGAAATGTGGGGAAAATGTGTTTTTTTTGTCAATTTTTTACGTTTGCAAGGGATTCTGGATAACAGACCATGGTGGGAGGCAGTCAAGTCACCCCATCCTGGATTACCCTGGGTGTCTAGTTTTCAAAAATGTATAGGTTTACTAGGTTTCCCTAGGTGCCGGCAGGGCTAGGGTTAAAAAACTACAGCTAGTCACTTTGCCAAAAAAGGGACATTTTTCACTGCAAAATTGAGGTGTGACCACGTTGCGTTTTGCGCCGTTTCCTGTCGTGGGCACTATGCCGACCCGCACAAGTGAGGTACAATTTTTCTCGTAGGACTTTGGGGAACGCGGGGTGGCTGGAAATTTGTGGATCCACGCAGATTCCAGAACTTTCCATCACAGAAATGTGGGGAAAATGTTTTTTTTGTCAATATTTTACGTTTGCAAGGGATTCTGGGTAACAGACCATGGTGGGAGGCAGTCAAGTCACCCCATCCTGGATTCCCCTGGGTGTCTAGTTTTCAAAAATGTATAGGTTTGCTAGGTTTCCCTAGGTGCCGGCAGGGCTAGGGTTCAAAAACTACAGCTAGTCACTTTGCCAAAAAAGGGTCATTTTTCACTGCAAAATTGAGGTGTGACCACGTTGCGTTTTGCGCCGTTTCCTGTCGCGGGCACTAGGCCGACCCGCACAAGTGAGGTACCATTTTTCTCGTAGGACTTTGGGGAACGTCGGGTGGGTGGAAATTTGTGGATCCACGCAGATTCCAGAACTTTCCAACACAGAAATGTGGGGAAAATGTTTTTTTTGTCAATATTTTACGTTTGCAAGGTATTCTGGGTAACAGACCATGGTGGGAGGCAGTCAAGTCACCCCATCCTGGATTCCCCTGGGTGTCTAGTTTTCAAAAATGTATAGGTTTGCTAGGTTTCCCTAGGTGCCGGCAGGGCTAGGGTTCAAAACCTACAGCTCGTCACTTTGCCAAAAAGGGTAATTTTTCACTGCAAAATTGAGGTGTGACCACGTTGCGTTTTGCGCCGTTTCCTGTCGCGGGCACTAGGCCGACCCGCACAAGTGAGGTACCATTTTTCTCGTAGGACTTTGGGGATCACGGGGTGGGTGGAAATTTGTAGATCCACGCAGATTCCAGAACTTTCCATCACAGAAATGTGGGGAAAATGTGTTTTTTTTGTCAATTTTTTACGTTTGCAAGGGATTCTGGGTAACAGACCATGGTGGGACGCAGTCAAGTCACCCCATCCTGGATTCCCCTGGGTGTCTAGTTTACAAATATTTATAGGTTTGCTAGGTTTCCCTAGGTGCCGGCAGGGCTAGGGTTCAAAAACTACAGCTCGACACTTTGCCAAAAAAGGGTCAATTTTCACTGCAAAATTGAGGTGTGACCACGTCGTGTTTTGCGCCGTTTCCTGTCGCGGGCACTAGGCCGACCCGCACAAGTGAGGTACCATTTTTCTCGTAGGACTTTGGGGAACGCAGGGTGGTTGGAAATTTGTGGATCCACGCAGATTCCAGAACTTTCCATCACAGAAATGTGGGGAAAATGTGTTTTTTTTGTCAATTTTTTACGTTTGCAAGGGATTCTGGATAACAGACCATGGTGGGAGGCAGTCAAGTCACCCCATGCTGGATTCCCCTGGGTGTCTAGTTTACAAAAATGTATAGGTTTGCTAGGTTTCCCTAGGTGCCGGCAGAGCTAGGGTTCAAAAACTACAGCTAGTCACTTTGCCAAAAAAGGGTCATTTTTCACTGCAAAATTGAGGTGTGACCACGTTGCGTTTTGCGCCGTTTCCTGTCGCGGGCACTATGCCGACCCGCACAAGTGAGGTACAATTTTTCTCATAGGACTTTGGGGAACGCGGGGTGGGTGGAAATTTGTGGATCCACGCAGATTCCAGAACTTTCCATCACAGAAATGTGGGGAAAATGTTTTTTTTGTCAATATTTTACGTTTGCAAGGGATTCTGGGTAACAGACCATGGTGGGAGGCAGTCAAGTCACCCCATCCTGGATTCCCCTGGGTGTCTAGTTTTTAAAAATGTATAGGTTTGCTAGGTTTCCCTAGGTGCCGGCAGGGCTAGGGTTCAAAAACTACAGCTCGACACTTTGCCAAAAAAGGGTCAATTTTCACTGCAAAATTGAGGTGTGACCACGTCGCGTTTTGCGCCGTTTCCTGTCGCGGGCACTAGGCCGACCCGCACAAGTGAGGTACCATTTTTCTCGTAGGACTTTGGGGAACGCAGGGTGGTTGGAAATTTGTGGATCCACGCAGATTCCAGAACTTTCCATCACAGAAATGTGGGGAAAATGTGTTTTTTTTGTCAATTTTTTACGTTTGCAAGGGATTCTGGATAACAGACCATGGTGGGAGGCAGTCAAGTCACCCCATGCTGGATTCCCCTGGGTGTCTAGTTTACAAAAATGTATAGGTTTGCTAGGTTTCCCTAGGTGCCGGCAGAGCTAGGGTTCAAAAACTACAGCTAGTCACTTTGCCAAAAAAGGGTCATTTTTCACTGCAAAATTGAGGTGTGACCACGTTGCGTTTTGCGCCGTTTCCTGTCGCGGGCACTATGCCGACCCGCACAAGTGAGGTACCATTTTTCTCGTAGGACTTTGGGGAACGCGGGGTGCGTGGAAATTTGTGGATCCACGACGATTCCAGAACTTTCCATCACAGAAATGTGGGGAAAATGTGTTTTTTTTGTCAATTTGTTACGTTTGCAAGGGATTCTGGGTAACAGACCATGGTGGGAGGCAGTCAAGTCACCCCATCCTGGATTCCCCTGGGTGTCTAGTTTTCAAAAATGTATAGGTTTGCTAGGTTTCCCTAGGTGCCGGCAGGGCTAGGGTTAAAAAACTACAGCTCATCACTTTGCCAAAAAAGGGTCATTTTTCACTGCAAAATTGAGGTGTGACCACGTTGCGTTTTGCGCCGTTTCCAGTCGCGGGCACTATGCCGACCCGCACAAGTGAGGTACCATTTTTCTCGTAGGACTTTGGGGAACGCGGGGTGCATGGAAATTTGTGGATCCACGCAGATTCCAGAACTTTCCATCACAGAAATGTGGGGAAAATGTGTTTTTTTTGTCAATTGTTTACGTTTGCAAGGGATTCTGGGTAACAGACCATGGTGGGAGGCAGTCAAGTCACCCCATCCTGGATTCCCCTGGGTGTCTAGTTTTCAAAAATGTATAGGTTTGCTAGGTTTCCCTAGGTGCCGGCAGGGCTAGGGTTCAAAAACTACAGCTCGTCACTTTGCCAAAAAAGGGTCATTTTTCACTGCAAAATTGAGGTGTGACCACGTTGCGTTTTGTGCCGTTTCCTGTCGCGGGCACTAGGCCGACCCGCACAAGTGAGGTACCATTTTTCTTGTAGGACTTTGGGGAATGCGGGGTGGGTGGAAATTTGTGGATCCACGCAGATTCCAGAACTTTCCATCACAGAAATGTGGGGAAAATGTGTTTTTTTTGTCAATTTTTTACGTTTGCAAGGGATTCTGGATAACAGACCATGGTGGGAGGCAGTCAAGTCACCCCACCCTGGATTCCCCTGGTTGTCTAGTTTACAAAAATGTATAGGTTTGCTAGGTTTCCCTAGGTGCCGGCAGGGCTAGGGTTAAAAAACTACAGCTAGTCACTTTGCCAAAAAAGGGTCATTTTTCACTGCAAAATTGAGGTGTGACCACGTTGCGTTTTGCGCCGTTTCCTGTCGCGGGCACTATGCCGACCCGCACAAGTGAGGTACCATTTTTCTCGTAGGACTTTGGGGAACGCGGGGTGGGTGGAAATTTGTGGATCCACGCAGATTCCAGAACTTTCCATCACAGAAATGTGGGGAAAATGTTTTTTTTGTCAATATTTTACGTTTGCAAGGTATTCTGGGTAACAGACCATGGTGGGAGGCAGTCAAGTCACCCCATCCTGGATTCCCCTGGGTGTCTAGTTTTCAAAAATGTATAGGTTTGCTAGGTTTCCCTAGGTGCCGGCAGGGCTAGGGTTCAAAAACTACAGCTCGTCACTTTGCCAAAAAAGGGTCATTTTTCACTGCAAAATTGAGGTGTGACCACGTTGCGTTTTGTGCCGTTTCCTGTCGCGGGCACTAGGCCGACCCGCACAAGTGAGGTACCATTTTTCTCGTAGGACTTTGGGGAACGCGGGGTGGGTGGAAATTTGTGGATCCACGCAGATTCCAGAACTTTCCATCACAGAAATGTGGGGAAAATGTTTTTTTTGTCAATATTTTACGTTTGCAAGGTATTCTGGGTAACAGACCATGGTGGGAGGCAGTCAAGTCACCCCATCCTGGATTCCCCTGGGTGTCTAGTTTTCAAAAATGTATAGGTTTGCTAGGTTTCCCTAGGTGCCGGCAGGGCTAGGGTTCAAAACCTACAGCTCGTCACTTTGCCAAAAAAGGGTCATTTTTCACTGCAAAATTGAGGTGTGACCACGTTGCGTTTTGCGCCGTTTCCTGTCGCGGGCACTAGGCCGACCCGCACAAGTGAGGTACCATTTTTCTCGTAGGACTTTGGGGATCGCGGGGTGGGTGGAAATTTGTAGATCCACGCAGATTCCAGAACTTTCCATCACAGAAATGTGGGGAAAATGTGTTTTTTTTGTCAATTTTTTACGTTTGCAAGGGATTCTGGGTAACAGACCATGGTGGGAGGCAGTCAAGTCACCCCATCCTGGATTCCCCTGGGTGTCTAGTTTACAAATATTTATAGGTTTGCTAGGTTTCCCTAGGTGCCGGCAGGGCTAGGGTTCAAAAACTACAGCTCGACACTTTGCCAAAAAAGGGTCAATTTTCACTGCAAAATTGAGGTGTGACCACGTCGCGTTTTGCGCCGTTTCCTGTCGCGAGCACTAGGCCGACCCGCACAAGTGAGGTACCATTTTTCTCGTAGGACTTTGGGGAACGCAGGGTGGGTGGAAATTTGTGGATCCACGCAGATTCCAGAACTTTCCATCACAGAAATGTGGGGAAAATGTGTTTTTTTTGTCAATTTTTTACGTTTGCAAGGGATTCTGGATAACAGACCATGGTGGGAGGCAGTCAAGTCACCCCATCCTGGATTCCCCTGGGTGTCTAGTTTACAAAAATGTATAGGTTTGCTAGGTTTCCCTAGGTGCCGGCAGAGCTAGGGTTCAAAAACTACAGCTAGTCACTTTGCCAAAAAAGGGTCATTTTTCACTGCAAAATTGAGGTGTGACCACGTTGCGTTGTGCGCCGTTTCCTGTTGCGGGCACTATGCCGACCCGCACAAGTGAGGTACAATTTTTCTCATAGGACTTTGGGGAACGCGGGGTGGGTGGAAATTTGTGGATCCACGCAGATTCCAGAACTTTCCATCACAGAAATGTGGGGAAAATGTTTTTTTTGTCAATATTTTACGTTTGCAAGGGATTCTGGGTAACAGACCATGGTGGGAGGCAGTCAAGTCACCCCATCCTGGATTCCCCTGGGTGTCTAGTTTTCAAAAATGTATAGGTTTGCTAGGTTTCCCTAGGTGCCGGTAGGGCTAGGGTTCAAAAACTACAGCTAGTCACTTTGCCAAAAAAAGGTCATTTTTCACTTCAAAATTGAGGTGTGACCACGTTGCGTTTTGCGCCGTTTCCTGTCGCGGGCACTAGGCCGACCCGCACAAGTGAGGTACCATTTTTCTCGTAGGACTTTGGGGAATGTGGGGTGGGTGGAAATTTGTGGATCCACGCAGATTCCAGAACTTTCCAACACAGAAATGTGGGGAAAATGTGTTTTTTTTGTCAATTGTTTACGTTTGCAAGGGATTCTGGGTAACAAACCATGGTGGGAGGCAGTCAAATCACCCCATCCTGGATTCCCCTGGGTGTCTAGTTTTCAAAAATTTATAGGTTTGCTAGGTTTCCCTAGGTGCCGGCAGGGCTAGGGTTCAAAAACTACAGCTAGTCACTTTGCCAAAAAGGGGTCATTTTTCACTGCAAAATTGAGGTGTAACCACGTTGCGTTTTGCGCCGTTTCCTGTCGCGGGCACTATGCCGACCCGCACAAGTGAGGTACCATTTTTCTCGAAGGACTTTGGGGAACGCGGGGTGTGTGGAAATTTGTGGATCCACGACGATTCCAGAACTTTCCATCACAGAAATGTGGGGAAAATGTGTTTTTTTTGTCAATTTTTTACGTTTGCAAGGGATTCTGGGTAACAGACCATGGTGGGAGGCAGTCAAGTCACCCCATCCTGGATTCCCCTGTGTGTCTAGTTTTCAAAAATGTATAGGTTTGCTAGGTTTCCCTAGGTGCTGGCAGGGCTAGGGTTCAAAAACTACAGCTAGTCACTTTGCCAAAAAAGGGTCATTTTTCACTGCAAAATTGAGGTGTGACCAAGTTGCGTTTTGCGCCGTTTCCTGTCGCGGGCACTAGGCCGACCCGCACAAGTGAGGTACCATTTTTCTTGTAGGACTTTGGGGAACGTGGGGTGGGTGGAAATTTGTGGATCCACGCAGATTCCAGAACTTTCCAACACAGAAATGTGGGGAAAATGTGTTTTTTTTGTCAATTGTTTACGTTTGCAAGGGATTCTGGGTAACAAACCATGGTGGGAGGCAGTCAAATCACCCCATCCTGAATTCCCCTGGGTGTCTAGTTTTCAAAAATGTATAGGTTTGCTAGGTTTCTCTAGGTGCCGGCAGGGCTAGGGTTAAAAAACTACAGCTCATCACTTTGCCAAAAAAGGGTCATTTTTCACTGCAAAATTGAGGTGTGACCACGTTGCGTTTTGCGCCGTTTCCTGTCGCGGGCACTAGGCCGACTCGCACAAGTGAGGTACCATTTTTCTTGTAGGACTTTGGGGAACGCGGGGTGGGTGGAAATTTGTGGATCCACGCAGATTCCAGAACTTTCCATCACGGAAATGTGGGGAAAATGTGTTTTTTTTGTCAATTTTTTACGCTTGCAAGGGATTCTGGGTAACAGACCATGGTGGGAGGCAGTCAAGTCACCCCATCCTGGATTCCCCTGGGTGTCTAGTTTACAAAAATGTATAGGTTTGCTAGGTTTCCCTAGGTGCCAGCAGGGCTAGGGTTCAAAAACTACAGCTAGTCACTTTGCCAAAAAAGGGTCATTTTTCACTGCAAAATTGAGGTGCGACCACGTTGCGTTTTGCGCCGTTTCCTGTCGCGGGCACTATGCCGACCCGCACAAGTGAGGTACCATTTGTCTTGTAGGACTTTGGGGAACGTGGGGTGGGTGGAAATTTGTGGATCCACGCAGATTCCAGAACTTTCCATCACAGAAATGTGGGGAAAATGTGTTTTTTTTGTCAATTTTTTACGTTTGCAAGGGATTCTGGGTAACCGACCATGGTGGGATGCAGTCAAGTCACCCCATCCTGGATTCCCCTCGGTGTCTAGTTTACAAAAATGTATAGGTTTGCTAGGTTTCCCTAGGTGCCGGCAGGGCTAGGAATCAAAACCTACAGCTCGTCACGTTGCCAAAAAAGGGTCATTTTTCACTGCAAAATTGAGGTGTGACCATGTTGCGTTTTGCGCCGTTTCCTGTCGCGGGCACTAGGCCGACCCGCACAAGTGAGGTACCATTTTTCTCCTAGGACTTTGGGGATCGCGGGGTGGGTGGAAATTTGTAGATCCACGCAGATTCCAGAACTTTCCATCACAGAAATGTGGGGAAAATGTGTTTTTTTTGTCAATTTTTTATGTTTGCAAGGGATTCTGGGTAACAGACCATGGCGGGAGGCAGTCAAGTCACCCCATCCTGGATTCCCCTGGTTGTCTAGTTTACAAAAATGTATAGGTTTGCTAGGTTTCCCTAGGTGCCGGCAGGGCTAGGGTTCAAAAACTACAGCTCGACACTTTGCCAAAAAAGGGTCAATTTTCACTGCAAAAATGAGGTGTGACCACGTCGCGTTTTGCGCCGTTTCCTGTCGCGGGCACTAGGCCGACCCGCACAAGTGAGGTACCATTTTTCTCGTAGGACTTTGGGGAACGCGGGGTGGGTGGAAATTTGTGGATCCACGCAGATTCCAGAACTTTCCATCACAGAAATGTGGGGAAAATGTGTTTTTTTTGTCAATTTTTTACGTTTGCAAGGGATTCTGGATAACAGACCATGGTGGGAGGCAGTCAAGTCACCCCACCCTGGATTCCCCTGGTTGTCTAGTTTACAAAAATGTATAGGTTTGCTAGGTTTCCCTAGGTGCCCGCAGGGCTAGGGTTAAAAAACTACAGCTAGTCACTTTGCCAAAAAAGGGTCATTTTTCACTGCAAAATTGAGGTGTGACCACGTTGCGTTTTGCGCCGTTTCCTGTCGCGGGCACTATGCCGACCCGCACAAGTGAGGTACCATTTTTCTCGTAGGACTTTGGGGAACGCGGGGTGGGTGGAAATTTGTGGATCCACGCAGATTCCAGAACTTTCCATCACAGAAATGTGGGGAAAATGTTTTTTTTGTCAATATTTTACGTTTGCAAGGTATTCTGGGTAACAGACCATGGTGGGAGGCAGTCAAGTCACCCCATCCTGGATTCCCCTGGGTGTCTAGTTTTCAAAAATGTATAGGTTTGCTAGGTTTCCCTAGGTGCCGGCAGGGCTAGGGTTCAAAAACTACAGCTCGTCACTTTGCCAAAAAAGGGTCATTTTTCACTGCAAAATTGAGGTGTGACCACGTTGCGTTTTGTGCCGTTTCCTGTCGCGGGCACTAGGCCGACCCGCACAAGTGAGGTACCATTTTTCTCGTAGGACTTTGGGGAACGCGGGGTGGGTGGAAATTTGTGGATCCACGCAGATTCCAGAACTTTCCATCACAGAAATGTGGGGAAAATGTTTTTTTTGTCAATATTTTACGTTTGCAAGGTATTCTGGGTAACAGACCATGGTGGGAGGCAGTCAAGTCACCCCATCCTGGATTCCCCTGGGTGTCTAGTTTTCAAAAATGTATAGGTTTGCTAGGTTTCCCTAGGTGCCGGCAGGGCTAGGGTTCAAAACCTACAGCTCGTCACTTTGCCAAAAAAGGGTCATTTTTCACTGCAAAATTGAGGTGTGACCACGTTGCGTTTTGCGCCGTTTCCTGTCGCGGGCACTAGGCCGACCCGCACAAGTGAGGTACCATTTTTCTCGTAGGACTTTGGGGATCGCGGGGTGGGTGGAAATTTGTAGATCCACGCAGATTCCAGAACTTTCCATCACAGAAATGTGGGGAAAATGTGTTTTTTTTGTCAATTTTTTACGTTTGCAAGGGATTCTGGGTAACAGACCATGGTGGGAGGCAGTCAAGTCACCCCATCCTGGATTCCCCTGGGTGTCTAGTTTACAAATATTTATAGGTTTGCTAGGTTTCCCTAGGTGCCGGCAGGGCTAGGGTTCAAAAACTACAGCTCGACACTTTGCCAAAAAAGGGTCAATTTTCACTGCAAAATTGAGGTGTGACCACGTCGCGTTTTGCGCCGTTTCCTGTCGCGAGCACTAGGCCGACCCGCACAAGTGAGGTACCATTTTTCTCGTAGGACTTTGGGGAACGCAGGGTGGGTGGAAATTTGTGGATCCACGCAGATTCCAGAACTTTCCATCACAGAAATGTGGGGAAAATGTGTTTTTTTTGTCAATTGTTTACGTTTGCAAGGGATTCTGGATAACAGACCATGGTGGGAGGCAGTCAAGTCACCCCATCCTGGATTCCCCTGGGTGTCTAGTTTACAAAAATGTATAGGTTTGCTAGGTTTCCCTAGGTGCCGGCAGAGCTAGGGTTCAAAAACTACAGCTAGTCACTTTGCCAAAAAAGGGTCATTTTTCACTGCAAAATTGAGGTGTGACCACGTTGCGTTGTGCGCCGTTTCCTGTTGCGGGCACTATGCCGACCCGCACAAGTGAGGTACAATTTTTCTCATAGGACTTTGGGGAACGCGGGGTGGGTGGAAATTTGTGGATCCACGCAGATTCCAGAACTTTCCATCACAGAAATGTGGGGAAAATGTTTTTTTTGTCAATATTTTACGTTTGCAAGGGATTCTGGGTAACAGACCATGGTGGGAGGCAGTCAAGTCACCCCATCCTGGATTCCCCTGGGTGTCTAGTTTTCAAAAATGTATAGGTTTGCTAGGTTTCCCTAGGTGCCGGTAGGGCTAGGGTTCAAAAACTACAGCTAGTCACTTTGCCAAAAAAGGGTCATTTTTCACTTCAAAATTGAGGTGTGACCACGTTGCGTTTTGCGCCGTTTCCTGTCGCGGGCACTAGGCCGACCCGCACAAGTGAGGTACCATTTTTCTCGTAGGACTTTGGGGAATGTGGGGTGGGTGGAAATTTGTGGATCCACGCAGATTCCAGAACTTTCCAACACAGAAATGTGGGGAAAATGTGTTTTTTTTGTCAATTGTTTACGTTTGCAAGGGATTCTGGGTAACAAACCATGGTGGGAGGCAGTCAAATCACCCCATCCTGGATTCCCCTGGGTGTCTAGTTTTCAAAAATTTATAGGTTTGCTAGGTTTCCCTAGGTGCCGGCAGGGCTAGGGTTCAAAAACTACAGCTAGTCACTTTGCCAAAAAGGGGTCATTTTTCACTGCAAAATTGAGGTGTAACCACGTTGCGTTTTGCGCCGTTTCCTGTCGCGGGCACTATGCCGACCCGCACAAGTGAGGTACCATTTTTCTCGAAGGACTTTGGGGAACGCGGGGTGTGTGGAAATTTGTGGATCCACGACGATTCCAGAACTTTCCATCACAGAAATGTGGGGAAAATGTGTTTTTTTTGTCAATTTTTTACGTTTGCAAGGGATTCTGGGTAACAGACCATGGTGGGAGGCAGTCAAGTCACCCCATCCTGGATTCCCCTGTGTGTCTAGTTTTCAAAAATGTATAGGTTTGCTAGGTTTCCCTAGGTGCTGGCAGGGCTAGGGTTCAAAAACTACAGCTAGTCACTTTGCCAAAAAAGGGTCATTTTTCACTGCAAAATTGAGGTGTGACCAAGTTGCGTTTTGCGCCGTTTCCTGTCGCGGGCACTAGGCCGACCCGCACAAGTGAGGTACCATTTTTCTTGTAGGACTTTGGGGAACGTGGGGTGGGTGGAAATTTGTGGATCCACGCAGATTCCAGAACTTTCCAACACAGAAATGTGGGGAAAATGTGTTTTTTTTGTCAATTGTTTACGTTTGCAAGGGATTCTGGGTAACAAACCATGGTGGGAGGCAGTCAAATCACCCCATCCTGAATTCCCCTGGGTGTCTAGTTTTCAAAAATGTATAGGTTTGCTAGGTTTCTCTAGGTGCCGGCAGGGCTAGGGTTAAAAAACTACAGCTCATCACTTTGCCAAAAAAGGGTCATTTTTCACTGCAAAATTGAGGTGTGACCACGTTGCGTTTTGCGCCGTTTCCTGTCGCGGGCACTAGGCCGACTCGCACAAGTGAGGTACCATTTTTCTTGTAGGACTTTGGGGAACGCGGGGTGGGTGGAAATTTGTGGATCCACGCAGATTCCAGAACTTTCCATCACGGAAATGTGGGGAAAATGTGTTTTTTTTGTCAATTTTTTACGCTTGCAAGGGATTCTGGGTAACAGACCATGGTGGGAGGCAGTCAAGTCACCCCATCCTGGATTCCCCTGGGTGTCTAGTTTACAAAAATGTATAGGTTTGCTAGGTTTCCCTAGGTGCCAGCAGGGCTAGGGTTCAAAAACTACAGCTAGTCACTTTGCCAAAAAAGGGTCATTTTTCACTGCAAAATTGAGGTGCGACCACGTTGCGTTTTGCGCCGTTTCCTGTCGCGGGCACTATGCCGACCCGCACAAGTGAGGTACCATTTGTCTTGTAGGACTTTGGGGAACGTGGGGTGGGTGGAAATTTGTGGATCCACGCAGATTCCAGAACTTTCCATCACAGAAATGTGGGGAAAATGTGTTTTTTTTGTCAATTTTTTACGTTTGCAAGGGATTCTGGGTAACCGACCATGGTGGGATGCAGTCAAGTCACCCCATCCTGGATTCCCCTCGGTGTCTAGTTTACAAAAATGTATAGGTTTGCTAGGTTTCCCTAGGTGCCGGCAGGGCTAGGAATCAAAACCTACAGCTCGTCACGTTGCCAAAAAAGGGTCATTTTTCACTGCAAAATTGAGGTGTGACCATGTTGCGTTTTGCGCCGTTTCCTGTCGCGGGCACTAGGCCGACCCGCACAAGTGAGGTACCATTTTTCTCCTAGGACTTTGGGGATCACGGGGTGGGTGGAAATTTGTAGATCCACGCAGATTCCAGAACTTTCCATCACAGAAATGTGGGGAAAATGTGTTTTTTTTGTCAATTTTTTATGTTTGCAAGGGATTCTGGGTAACAGACCATGGCGGGAGGCAGTCAAGTCACCCCATCCTGGATTCCCCTGGTTGTCTAGTTTACAAAAATGTATAGGTTTGCTAGGTTTCCCTAGGTGCCGGCAGGGCTAGGGTTCAAAAACTACAGCTCGACACTTTGCCAAAAAAGGGTCAATTTTCACTGCAAAAATGAGGTGTGACCACGTCGCGTTTTGCGCCGTTTCCTGTCGCGGGCACTAGGCCGACCCGCACAAGTGAGGTACCATTTTTCTCGTAGGACTTTGGGGAACGCGGGGTGGGTGGAAATTTGTGGATCCACGCAGATTCCAGAACTTTCCATCACAGAAATGTGGGGAAAATGTGTTTTTTTTGTCAATTTTTTACGTTTGCAAGGGATTCTGGATAACAGACCATGGTGGGAGGCAGTCAAGTCACCCCATCCTGGATTCCCCTGGGTGTCTAGTTTACAAAAATGTATAGGTTTGCTAGGTTTCCCTAGGTGCCGGCAGGGCTAGGGATCAAAAACTACAGCTAGTCACTTTGCCAAAAAAGGGACATTTTTCACTGCAAAATTGAGGTGTGACCACGTTGCGTTTTGCGCCGTTTCCTGTCGTGGGCACTATGCCGACCCGCACAAGTGAGGTACAATTTTTCTCGTAGGACTTTGGGGAACGCGGGGTGGGTGGAAATTTGTGGATCCACGCAGATTCCAGAACTTTCCATCACAGAAATGTGGGGAAAATGTTTTTTTTGTCAATATTTTACGTTTGCAAGGGATTCTGGGTAACAGACCATGGTGGGAGGCAGTCAAGTCACCCCATCCTGGATTCCCCTGGGTGTCTAGTTTTCAAAAATGTATAGGTTTGCTAGGTTTCCCTAGGTGCCGGCAGGGCTAGGGTTCAAAAACTACAGCTAGTCACTTTGCCAAAAAAGGGTCATTTTTCACTGCAAAATTGAGGTGTGACCACGTTGCGTTTTGCGCCGTTTCCTGTCGCGGGCACTAGGCCGACCCGCACAAGTGAGGTACCATTTTTCTCGTAGGACTTTGGGGAACGTGGGGTGGGTGGAAATTTGTGGATCCACGCAGATTCCAGAACTTTCCAACACAGAAATGTGGGGAAAATGTGTTTTTTTTGTCAATTGTTTACGTTTGCAAGGGATTCTGGGTAACAAACCATGGTGGGAGGCAGTCAAATCACCCCATCCTGGATTCCCCTGGGTGTCTAGTTTTCAAAAATGTATAGGTTTGCTAGGTTTCCCTAGGTGCCGGCAGGGCTAGGGTTCAAAAACTACAGCTAGTCACTTTGCCAAAAAAGGGTCATTTTTCACTGCAAAATTGAGGTGTGACCACGTTGCGTTTTGCGCCGTTTCCTGTCGCGGGCACTAGGCCGACCCGCACAAGTGAGGTATCATTTTTCTCGTAGGACTTTGGGGAACGTGGGGTGGGTGGAAATTTGTGGATCCACGCAGATTCCAGAACTTTCCAACACAGAAATGTGGGGAAAATGTGTTTTTTTTGTCAATTGTTTACGTTTGCAAGGGATTCTGGGTAACAGACCATGGTGGGAGGCAGTCAAGTCACCCCATCCTGGATTCCCCTGGGTGTCTAGTTTTCAAAAATGTATAGGTTTGCTAGGTTTCCCTAGGTGCCGGCAGGGCTAGGGTTCAAAAACTACAGCTCGTCACTTTGCCAAAAAAGGGTCATTTTTCACTGCAAAATTGAGGTGTGACCACGTTGCGTTTTGTGCCGTTTCCTGTCGCGGGCACTAGGCCGACCCGCACAAGTGAGGTACCATTTTTCTCGTAGGACTTTGGGGAATGCGGGGTGGGTGGAAATTTGTGGATCCACGCAGATTCCAGAACTTTCCATCACAGAAATATGGGGAAAATGTGTTTTTTTTGTCAATTTTTTACGTTTGCAAGGGATTCTGGGTAACAGACCATGGTGGGAGGCAGTCAAGTCACCCCATCCTGGATTCCCCTGGGTGTCTAGTTTTCAAAAATGTATAGGTTTGCTAGGTTTCCCTAGGTGCCGGCAGGGCTAGGGTTCAAAAACTACAGCTAGTCACTTTGCCAAAAAGGGGTCATTTTTCACTGCAAAATTGAGGTGTGACCACGTTGCGTTTTGCGCCGTTTCCTGTCGCGGGCACTATGCTGACCCGCACAAGTGAGGTACCATTTTTCTCGTAGGACTTTGGGGAATGCGGGGTGCGTGGAAATTTGTGGATCCACGCAGATTCCAGAACTTTCCATCACAGAAATGTGGGGAAAATGTGTTTTTTTTGTCAATTTTTTACGTTTGCAAGGGATTCTGGGTAACAGACCATGGTGGGAGGCAGTCAAGTCACCCCATCCTGGATGCCCCTGGGTGTCTAGTTTTCAAAAATGTATAGGTTTGCTAGGTTTCCCTAGGTGCCGGCAGGGCTAGGGTTCAAAAACTACAGCTAGTCACTTTGCCAGAAAGGGTCATTTTTCACTGCAAAATTGAGGTGTGACCACGTTGCGTTTTGCGCCGTTTCCTGTCGCGGGCACTAGGCCGACCCGCACAAGTGAGGTACCATTTTTCTCGTAGGACTTTGGGGAACGTGGGGTGGGTGGAAATTTGTGGATCCACGCAGATTCCAGAACTTTCCAACACAGAAATGTGGGGAAAATGTGTTTTTTTTGTCAATTGTTTACGTTTGCAAGGGATTCTGGGTAACAAACCATGGTGGGAGGCAGTCAAATCACCCCATCCTGGATTCCCCTGGGTGTCTAGTTTTCAAAAATGTATAGGTTTGCTAGGTTTCTCTAGGTGCCGACAGGGCTAGGGTTAAAAAACTACAGCTCATCACTTTGCCAAAAAAGGGTCATTTTTCACTGCAAAATTGAGGTGTGACCACGTTGCGTTTTGCGCCGTTTCCAGTCGCGGGCACTATGCCGACCCGCACAAGTGAGGTACCATTTTTCTCGTAGGACATTGGGGAACGCGGGGTGGGTGGAAAATTGTGGATCCAAGCAGATTCCAGAACTTTCCATCACAGAAATATGGGGAAAATGTGTTTTTTTTGTCAATTGTTTACGTTTGCAAGGGATTCTGGGTAACAGACAATGGTGGGAGGCAGTCAAGTCACCCCATCCTGGATTCCCCTGGGTGTCTAGTTTTCAAAAATGTATAGGTTTGCTAGGTTTCCCTAGGTGCCGGCAGGGCTAGGGTTCAAAAACTACAACTAGTCACTTTGCCAAAAAAGGGTCATTTTTCACTGCAAAATTGAGGTGTGACCACGTTGCGTTTTGCGCCGTTTCCTGTCGCGGGCACTATGCTGACCCGCACAAGTGAGGTACCATTTTTCTTGTAGGACTTTGGGGAACGCGGGGTGCGTGGAAATTTGTGGATCCACGCAGATTCCAGAACTTTCCATCACAGAAATGTGGGGAAAATGTGTTTTTTTGGTCAATTTTTTACGTTTGCAAGGGATTCTGGATAACAGACCATGGTGGGAGGCAATCAAGTCACCCCATCCTCGATTCCCCTGGGTGTCTAGTTTACAAAAATGTATAGGTTTGCTAGGTTTCCCTAGGTGCCGGCAGGGCTAGGGTTAAAAAACTACAGCTTGTCACTTTGCCAAAAAAGGGTCATTTTTCACTGCAAAATTGAGGTGTGACCACGTTGCGTTTTGCGCCGTTTCCTGTCGCGGGCACTATGCCGACCCGCACAAGTGAGGTACCATTTTTCTCGTAGGACTTTGGGGAACGCGGGGTGGGTGGAAATTTGTGGATCCACGCAGATTCCAGAACTTTCCATCACAGAAATATGGGGAAAATGTTTTTTTTGTCAATATTTTACGTTTGCAAGGTATTCTGGGTAACAGACCATGGTGGGAGGCAGTCAAGTCACCCCATCCTGGATTCCCCTGGGTGTCTAGTTTTCAAAAATGTATAGGTTTGCTAGGTTTCCCTAGGTGCCGGCAGGGCTAGGGTTCAAAACCTACAGCTCGTCACTTTGCCAAAAAAGGGTCATTTTTCACTGCAAAATTGAGGTGTGACCACGTTGCGTTTTGCGCCGTTTCCTGTCGCGGGCACTAGGCCGACCCGCACAAGTGAGGTACCATTTTTCTCGTAGGACTTTGGGGATCGCGGGGTGGGTGGAAATTTGTAGATCCACGCAGATTCCAGAACTTTCCATCACAGAAATGTGGGGAAAATGTGTTTTTTTTGTCAATTTTTTACGTTTGCAAGGGATTCTGGGTAACAGACCATGGTGGGAGGCAGTCAAGTCACCCCATCCTGGATTCCCCTGGGTGTCTAGTTTACAAATATTTATAGGTTTGCTAGGTTTCCCTAGGTGCCGGCAGGGCTAGGGTTCAAAAACTACAGCTCGACACTTTGCCAAAAAAGGGTCAATTTTCACTGCAAAATTGAGGTGTGACCACGTCGCGTTTTGCGCCGTTTCCTGTCGCGGGCACTAGGCCGACCCGCACAAGTGAGGTACCATTTTTCTCGTAGGACTTTGGGGAACGCAGGGTGGGTGGAAATTTGTGGATCCACGCAGATTCCAGAACTTTCCATCACAGAAATGTGGGGAAAATGTGTTTTTTTTGTCAATTTGTTACGTTTGCAAGGGATTCTGGATAACAGACCATGGTGGGAGGCAGTCAAGTCACCCCATCCTGGATTCCCCTGGGTGTCTAGTTTACAAAAATGTATAGGTTTGCTAGGTTTCCCTAGGTGCCGGCAGAGCTAGGGTTCAAAAACTACAGCTAGTCACTTTGCCAAAAAAGGGTCATTTTTCACTGCAAAATTGAGGTGTGACCACGTTGCGTTTTGCGCCGTTTCCTGTCACGGGCACTATGCCGACCCGCACAAGTGAGGTACAATTTTTCTCGTAGGACTTTGGGGAACGCGGGGTGGGTGGAAATTTGTGGATCCACGCAGATTCCAGAACTTTACATCACAGAAATGTGGGGAAAATGTGTTTTTTTTGTCAATTTTTTATGTTTGCAAGGGATTCTGGGTAACAGACCATGGCGGGAGGCAGTCAAGTCACCCCATCCTGGATTCCCCTGGGTGTCTAGTTTACAAAAATGTATAGGTTTGCTAGGTTTCCCTAGGTGCCGGCAGGGCTAGGGTTCAAAAACTACAGCTCGACACTTTGCCAAAAAAGGGTCAATTTTCACTGCAAAAATGAGGTGTGACCACGTCGCGTTTTGCGCCGTTTCCTGTCGCGGGCACTAGGCCGACCCGCACAAGTGAGGTACCATTTTTCTCGTAGGACTTTGGGGAACGCGGGGTGGGTGGAAATTTGTGGATCCACGCAGATTCCAGAACTTTCCATCACAGAAATGTGGGGAAAATGTGTTTTTTTTGTCAATTTTTTACGTTTGCAAGGGATTCTGGATAACAGACCATGGTGGGAGGCAGTCAAGTCACCCCATCCTGGATTCCCCTGGGTGTCTAGTTTACAAAAATGTATAGGTTTGCTAGGTTTCCCTAGGTGCCGGCAGGGCTAGGGTTCAAAAACTACAGCTAGTCACTTTGCCAAAAAAGGGACATTTTTCACTGCAAAATTGAGGTGTGACCACGTTGCGTTTTGCGCCGTTTCCTGTCGTGGGCACTATGCCGACCCGCACAAGTGAGGTACAATTTTTCTCGTAGGACTTTGGGGAACGCGGGGTGGCTGGAAATTTGTGGATCCACGCAGATTCCAGAACTTTCCATCACAGAAATGTGGGGAAAATGTTTTTTTTGTCAATATTTTACGTTTGCAAGGGATTCTGGGTAACAGACCATGGTGGGAGGCAGTCAAGTCACCCCATCCTGGATTCCCCTGGGTGTCTAGCTTTCAAAAATGTATAGGTTTGCTAGGTTTCCCTAGGTGCCGGCAGGGCTAGGGTTCAAAAACTACAGCTAGTCACTTTGCCAAAAAAGGGTCATTTTTCACTGCAAAATTGAGGTGTGACCACGTTGCGTTTTGCGCCGTTTCCTGTCGCGGGCACTAGGCCGACCCGCACAAGTGAGGTACCATTTTTCTCGTAGGACTTTGGGGAACGTGGGGTGGGTGGAAATTTGTGGATCCACGCAGATTCCAGAACTTTCCAACACAGAAATGTGGGGAAAATGTGTTTTTTTTGTCAATTGTTTACGTTTGCAAGGGATTCTGGGTAACAAACCATGGTGGGAGGCAGTCAAATCACCCCATCCTGGATTCCCCTGGGTGTCTAGTTTTCAAAAATGTATAGGTTTGCTAGGTTTCCCTAGGTGCCGGCAGGGCTAGGGTTCAAAAACTACAGCTAGTCACTTTGCCAAAAAGGGGTCATTTTTCACTGCAAAATTGAGGTGTGACCACGTTGCGTTTTGCGCCGTTTCCTGTCGCGGGCACTATGCCGACCTGCACAAGTGAGGTACCATTTTTCTCGTAGGACTTTGGGGAACGCGGGGTGCGTGGAAATTTGTGGATCCACGCAGATTCCAGAACTTTCCATCACAGAAATGTGGGGAAAATGTGTTTTTTTTGTCAATTTTTTACGTTTGCAAGGGATTCTGGGTAACAGACCATGGTGGGAGGCAGTCAAGTCACCCCATCCTGGATTCCCCTGGGTGTCTAGTTTTCAAAAATGTATAGGTTTACTAGGTTTCCCTAGGTGCCGGCAGGGCTAGGGTTCAAAAACTACAGCTAGTCACTTTGCCAAAAAAGGGTCATTTTTCACTGCAAAATTGAGGTGTGACCACGTTGCGTTTTGCGCCGTTTCCTGTCGCGGGCACTAGGCCGACCCGCACAAGTGAGGTATCATTTTTCTCGTAGGACTTTGGGGAACGTGGGGTGGGTGGAAATTTGTGGATCCACGCAGATTCCAGAACTTTCCAACACAGAAATGTGGGGAAAATGTGTTTTTTTTGTCAATTGTTTACGTTTGCAAGGGATTCTGGGTAACAGACCATGGTGGGAGGCAGTCAAGTCACCCCATCCTGGATTCCCCTGGGTGTCTAGTTTTCAAAAATGTATAGGTTTGCTAGGTTTCCCTAGGTGCCGGCAGGGCTAGGGTTCAAAAACTACAGCTAGTCACTTTGCCAAAAAGGGGTCATTTTTCACTGCAAAATTGAGGTGTGACCACGTTGCGTTTTGCGCCGTTTCCTGTCGCGGGCACTATGCCGACCTGCACAAGTGAGGTACCATTTTTCTTGTAGGACTTTGGGGAACGCGGGGTGCGTGGAAATTTGTGGATCCACGCAGATTCCAGAACTTTCCATCACAGAAATGTGGGGAAAATGTGTTTTTTTTGTCAATTTTTTACGTTTGCAAGGGATTCTGGGTAACAGACCATGGTGGGAGGCAGTCAAGTCACCCCATCCTGGATTCCCCTGGGTGTCTAGTTTTCAAAAATGTATAGGTTTACTAGGTTTCCCTAGGTGCCGGCAGGGCTAGGGTTCAAAAACTACAGCTAGTCACTTTGCCAAAAAAGGGTCATTTTTCACTGCAAAATTGAGGTGTGACCACGTTGCGTTTTGCGCCGTTTCCTGTCGCGGGCACTAGGCCGACCCGCACAAGTGAGGTATCATTTTTCTCGTAGGACTTTGGGGAACGTGGGGTGGGTGGAAATTTGTGGATCCACGCAGATTCCAGAACTTTCCAACACAGAAATGTGGGGAAAATGTGTTTTTTTTGTCAATTGTTTACGTTTGCAAGGGATTCTGGGTAACAGACCATGGTGGGAGGCAGTCAAGTCACCCCATCCTGGATTCCCCTGGGTGTCTAGTTTTCAAAAATGTATAGGTTTGCTAGGTTTCCCTAGGTGCCGGCAGGGCTAGGGTTCAAAAACTACAGCTCGTCACTTTGCCAAAAAAGGGTCATTTTTCACTGCAAAATTGAGGTGTGACCACGTTGCGTTTTGTGCCGTTTCCTGTCGCGGGCACTAGGCCGACCCGCACAAGTGAGGTACCATTTTTCTCGTAGGACTTTGGGGAATGCGGGGTGGGTGGAAATTTGTGGATCCACGCAGATTCCAGAACTTTCCATCACAGAAATGTGGGGAAAATGTGTTTTTTTTGTCAATTTTTTACGTTTGCAAGGGATTCTGGATAACAGACCATGGTGGGAGGCAGTCAAGTCACCCCATCCTGGATTCCCCTGGTTGTCTAGTTTACAAAAATGTATAGGTTTGCTAGGTTTCCCTAGGTGCCGGCAGGGCTAGGGTTCAAAAACTACAGCTAGTCACTTTGCCAAAAAATGGTCATTTTTCACTGCAAAATTGAGGTGTGACCACGTTGCGTTTTGCGCCGTTTCCTGTCGCGGGCACTATGCCGACCCGCACAAGTGAGGTGCCATTTTTCTCGTAGGACTTTGGGGAACGCGGGGTGGGTGGAAATTTGTGGATCCACGCAGATTCCAGAACTTTCCATCACAAAAATGTGGGGAAAATGTTTTTTTTGTCAATATTTTACGTTTGCAAGGTATTCTGGGTAACAGACCATGGTGGGAGGCAGTCAAGTCACCCCATCCTGGATTCCCCTGGGTGTCTAGTTTTCAAAAATGTATAGGTTTGCTAGGTTTCCCTAGGTGCCGGCAGGGCTAGGGTTCAAAAACTACAGCTCATCATTTTGCCAAAAAATGGTCATTTTTCACTGCAAAATTGAGGTGTGACCACGTTGCGTTTTGCGCCGTTTCCTGTCGCGGGCACTATGCTGACCCGCACAAGTGAGGTACCATTTTTCTCGTAGGACTTTGGGGAATGCGGGGTGCGTGGAAATTTGTGGATCCACGCAGATTCCAGAACTTTCCATCACAGAAATGTGGGGAAAATGTGTTTTTTTTGTCAATTTTTTACGTTTGCAAGGGATTCTGGGTAACAGACCATGGTGGGAGGCAGTCAAGTCACCCCATCCTGGATGCCCCTGGGTGTCTAGTTTTCAAAAATGTATAGGTTTGCTAGGTTTCCCTAGGTGCCGGCAGGGCTAGGGTTCAAAAACTACAGCTAGTCACTTTGCCAGAAAGGGTCATTTTTCACTGCAAAATTGAGGTGTGACCACGTTGCGTTTTGCGCCGTTTCCTGTCGCGGGCACTAGGCCGACCCGCACAAGTGAGGTACCATTTTTCTCGTAGGACTTTGGGGAACGTGGGGTGGGTGGAAATTTGTGGATCCACGCAGATTCCAGAACTTTCCAACACAGAAATGTGGGGAAAATGTGTTTTTTTTGTCAATTGTTTACGTTTGCAAGGGATTCTGGGTAACAAACCATGGTGGGAGGCAGTCAAATCACCCCATCCTGGATTCCCCTGGGTGTCTAGTTTTCAAAAATGTATAGGTTTGCTAGGTTTCCCTAGGTGCCGGCAGGGCTAGGGTTAAAAAACTACAGCTCATCACTTTGCCAAAAAAGGGTCATTTTTCACTGCAAAATTGAGGTGTGACCACGTTGCGTTTTGCGCCGTTTCCTGTCGCGGGCACTATGCCGACCCGCACAAGTGAGGTACCATTTTTCTCGTAGGACTTTGGGGAACGCGGGGTGGGTGGAAATTTGTGGATCCACGCAGATTCCAGAACTTTCCATCACAGAAATGTGGGGAAAATGTTTTTTTTGTCAATATTTTACGTTTGCAAGGTATTCTGGGTAACAGACCATGGTGGGAGGCAGTCAAGTCACCCCATCCTGGATTCCCCTGGGTGTCTAGTTTTCAAAAATGTATAGGTTTGCTAGGTTTCCCTAGGTGCCGGCAGGGCTAGGGTTCCAAACCTACAGCTCGTCACTTTGCCAAAAAAGGGTCATTTTTCACTGCAAAATTGAGGTGTGACCACGTTGCGTTTTGCGCCGTTTCCTGTCGCGGGCACTAGGCCGACCCGCACAAGTGAGGTACCATTTTTCTCGTAGGACTTTGGGGATCGCGGGGTGGGTGGAAATTTGTAGATCCACGCAGATTCCAGAACTTTCCATCACAGAAATGTGGGGAAAATGTGTTTTTTTTGTCAATTTTTTACGTTTGCAAGGGATTCTGGGTAACAGACCATGGTGGGAGGCAGTCAAGTCACCCCATCCTGGATTCCCCTGGGTGTCTAGTTTACAAATATTTATAGGTTTGCTAGGTTTCCCTAGGTGCCGGCAGGGCTAGGGTTCAAAAACTACAGCTCGACACTTTGCCAAAAAAGGGTCAATTTTCACTGCAAAATTGAGGTGTGACCACGTCGCGTTTTGCGCCGTTTCCTGTCGCGGGCACTAGGCCGACCCGCACAAGTGAGGTACCATTTTTCTCGTAGGACTTTGGGGAACGCAGGGTGGGTGGAAATTTGTGGATCCACGCAGATTCCAGAACTTTCCATCACAGAAATGTGGGGAAAATGTGTTTTTTTTGTCAATTTTTTACGTTTGCAAGGGATTCTGGATAACAGACCATGGTGGGAGGCAGTCAAGTCACCCCATCCTGGATTCCCCTGGGTGTCTAGTTTACAAAAATGTATAGGTTTGCTAGGTTTCCCTAGGTGCCGGCAGGGCTAGGGTTCAAAAACTACAGCTAGTCACTTTGCCAAAAAAGGGACATTTTTCACTGCAAAATTGAGGTGTGACCACGTTGCGTTTTGCGCCGTTTCCTGTCGTGGGCACTATGCCGACCCGCACAAGTGAGGTACAATTTTTCTCGTAGGACTTTGGGGAACGCGGGGTGGCTGGAAATTTGTGGATCCACGCAGATTCCAGAACTTTCCATCACAGAAATGTGGGGAAAATGTTTTTTTTGTCAATATTTTACGTTTGCAAGGGATTCTGGGTAACAGACCATGGTGGGAGGCAGTCAAGTCACCCCATCCTGGATTCCCCTGGGTGTCTAGCTTTCAAAAATGTATAGGTTTGCTAGGTTTCCCTAGGTGCCGGCAGGGCTAGGGTTCAAAAACTACAGCTAGTCACTTTGCCAAAAAAGGGTCATTTTTCACTGCAAAATTGAGGTGTGACCACGTTGCGTTTTGCGCCGTTTCCTGTCGCGGGCACTAGGCCGACCCGCACAAGTGAGGTACCATTTTTCTCGTAGGACTTTGGGGAACATGGGGTGGGTGGAAATTTGTGGATCCACGCAGATTCCAGAACTTTCCAACACAGAAATGTGGGGAAAATGTGTTTTTTTTGTCAATTGTTTACGTTTGCAAGGGATTCTGGGTAACAAACCATGGTGGGAGGCAGTCAAATCACCCCATCCTGGATTCCCCTGGGTGTCTAGTTTTCAAAAATGTATAGGTTTGCTAGGTTTCCCTAGGTGCCGGCAGGGCTAGGGTTCAAAAACTACAGCTAGTCACTTTGCCAAAAAGGGGTCATTTTTCACTGCAAAATTGAGGTGTGACCACGTTGCGTTTTGCGCCGTTTCCTGTCGCGGGCACTATGCCGACCCGCACAAGTGAGGTACCATTTTTCTCGTAGGACTTTGGGGAACGCGGGGTGCGTGGAAATTTGTGGATCCACGCAGATTCCAGAACTTTCCATCACAGAAATGTGGGGAAAATGTGTTTTTTTTGTCAATTTTTTACGTTTGCAAGGGATTCTGGGTAACAGACCATGGTGGGAGGCAGTCAAGTCACCCCATCCTGGATTCCCCTGGGTGTCTAGTTTTCAAAAATGTATAGGTTTACTAGGTTTCCCTAGGTGCCGGCAGGGCTAGGGTTCAAAAACTACAGCTAGTCACTTTGCCAAAAAAGGGTCATTTTTCACTGCAAAATTGAGGTGTGACCACGTTGCGTTTTGCGCCGTTTCCTGTCGCGGGCACTAGGCCGACCCGCACAAGTGAGGTATCATTTTTCTCGTAGGACTTTGGGGAACGTGGGGTGGGTGGAAATTTGTGGATCCACGCAGATTCCAGAACTTTCCAACACAGAAATGTGGGGAAAATGTGTTTTTTTTGTCAATTGTTTACGTTTGCAAGGGATTCTGGGTAACAGACCATGGTGGGAGGCAGTCAAGTCACCCCATCCTGGATTCCCCTGGGTGTCTAGTTTTCAAAAATGTATAGGTTTGCTAGGTTTCCCTAGGTGCCGGCAGGGCTAGGGTTCAAAAACTACAGCTCGTCACTTTGCCAAAAAAGGGTCATTTTTCACTGCAAAATTGAGGTGTGACCACGTTGCGTTTTGTGCCGTTTCCTGTCGCGGGCACTAGGCCGACCCGCACAAGTGAGGTACCATTTTTCTCGTAGGACTTTGGGGAATGCGGGGTTGGTGGAAATTTGTGGATCCACGCAGATTCCAGAACTTTCCATCACAGAAATGTGGGGAAAATGTGTTTTTTTTGTCAATTTTTTACGTTTGCAAGGGATTCTGGATAACAGACCATGGTGGGAGGCAGTCAAGTCACCCCATCCTGGATTCCCCTGGTTGTCTAGTTTACAAAAATGTATAGGTTTGCTAGGTTTCCCTAGGTGCCGGCAGGGCTAGGGTTCAAAAACTACAGCTAGTCACTTTGCCAAAAAATGGTCATTTTTCACTGCAAAATTGAGGTGTGACCACGTTGCGTTTTGCGCCGTTTCCTGTCGCGGGCACTATGCCGACCCGCACAAGTGAGGTGCCATTTTTCTCGTAGGACTTTGGGGAACGCGGGGTGGGTGGAAATTTGTGGATCCACGCAGATTCCAGAACTTTCCATCACAAAAATGTGGGGAAAATGTTTTTTTTGTCAATATTTTACGTTTGCAAGGTATTCTGGGTAACAGACCATGGTGGGAGGCAGTCAAGTCACCCCATCCTGGATTCCCCTGGGTGTCTAGTTTTCAAAAATGTATAGGTTTGCTAGGTTTCCCTAGGTGCCGGCAGGGCTAGGGTTCAAAAACTACAGCTCGTCATTTTGCCAAAAAATGGTCATTTTTCACTGCAAAATTGAGGTGTGACCACGTTGCGTTTTGCGCCGTTTCCTGTCGCGGGCACTATGACGACCCGCACAAGTGAGGTACCATTTTTCTCATAGGACATTGGGGAACGCGGGGTGGGTGGAAATTTGTGGATCCACGCAGATTCCAGAACTTTCCATCACAGAAATATGGGGAAAATGTGTTTTTTTTGTCAATTTTTTACGTTTGCAAGGGATTCTCGGTAACAGACCATGGTGGGAGGCAGTCAAGTCACCCCATCCTGGATTCCCCTGGGTGTCTAGTTTTCAAAAATGTATAGGTTTGCTAGGTTTCCCTAGGTGCCGGCAGGGCTAGGGTTCAAAAACTACAGCTAGTCACTTTGCCAAAAAGGGGTCATTTTTCACTGCAAAATTGAGGTGTGACCACGTTGCGTTTTGCGCCGTTTCCTGTCGCGGGCACTATGCTAACCCGCACAAGTGAGGTACCATTTTTCTCGTAGGACTTTGGGGAATGCGGGGTGGCTGGAAATTTGTGGATCCACGCAGATTCCAGAACTTTCCATCACAGAAATGTGGGGAAAATGTTTTTTTTGTCAATATTTTACGTTTGCAAGGGATTCTGGGTAACAGACCATGGTGGGAGGCAGTCAAGTCACCCCATCCTGGATTCCCCTGGGTGTCTAGCTTTCAAAAATGTATAGGTTTGCTAGGTTTCCCTAGGTGCCGGCAGGGCTAGGGTTCAAAAACTACAGCTAGTCACTTTGCCAAAAAAGGGTCATTTTTCACTGCAAAATTGAGGTGTGACCACGTTGCGTTTTGCGCCGTTTCCTGTCGCGGGCACTAGGCCGACCCGCACAAGTGAGGTACCATTTTTCTCGTAGGACTTTGGGGAACGTGGGGTGGGTGGAAATTTGTGGATCCACGCAGATTCCAGAACTTTCCAACACAGAAATGTGGGGAAAATGTGTTTTTTTTGTCAATTGTTTACGTTTGCAAGGGATTCTGGGTAACAAACCATGGTGGGAGGCAGTCAAATCACCCCATCCTGGATTCCCCTGGGTGTCTAGTTTTCAAAAATGTATAGGTTTGCTAGGTTTACCTAGGTGCCGGCAGGGCTAGGGTTCAAAAACTACAGCTAGTCACTTTGCCAAAAAGGGGTCATTTTTCACTGCAAAATTGAGGTGTGACCACGTTGCGTTTTGCGCCGTTTCCTGTCGCGGGCACTATGCCGACCCGCACAAGTGAGGTACCATTTTTCTCGTAGGACTTTGGGGAACGCGGGGTGCGTGGAAATTTGTGGATCCACGCAGATTCCAGAACTTTCCATCACAGAAATATGGGGAAAATGTGTTTTTTTTGTCAATTTTTTACGTTTGCAAGGGATTCTGGGTAACAGACCATGGTGGGAGGCAGTCAAGTCACCCCATCCTGGATTCCCCTGGGTGTCTAGTTTTCAAAAATGTATAGGTTTACTAGGTTTCCCTAGGTGCCGGCAGGGCTAGGGTTCAAAAACTACAGCTAGTCACTTTGCCAAAAAAGGGTCATTTTTCACTGCAAAATTGAGGTGTGACCACGTTGCGTTTTGCGCCGTTTCCTGTCGCGGGCACTAGGCCGACCCGCACAAGTGAGGTATCATTTTTCTCGTAGGACTTTGGGGAACGTGGGGTGGGTGGAAATTTGTGGATCCACGCAGATTCCAGAACTTTCCAACACAGAAATGTGGGGAAAATGTGTTTTTTTTGTCAATTGTTTACGTTTGCAAGGGATTCTGGGTAACAGACCATGGTGGGAGGCAGTCAAGTCACCCCATCCTGGATTCCCCTGGGTGTCTAGTTTTCAAAAATGTATAGGTTTGCTAGGTTTCCCTAGGTGCCGGCAGGGCTAGGGTTCAAAAACTACAGCTCGTCACTTTGCCAAAAAAGGGTCATTTTTCACTGCAAAATTGAGGTGTGACCACGTTGCGTTTTGTGCCGTTTCCTGTCGCGGGCACTAGGCCGACCCGCACAAGTGAGGTACCATTTTTCTCGTAGGACTTTGGGGAATGCGGGGTGGGTGGAAATTTGTGGATCCACGCAGATTCCAGAACTTTCCATCACAGAAATGTGGGGAAAATGTGTTTTTTTTGTCAATTTTTTACGTTTGCAAGGGATTCTGGATAACAGACCATGGTGGGAGGCAGTCAAGTCACCCCATCCTGGATTCCCCTGGTTGTCTAGTTTACAAAAATGTATAGGTTTGCTAGGTTTCCCTAGGTGCCGGCAGGGCTAGGGTTCAAAAACTACAGCTAGTCACTTTGCCAAAAAATGGTCATTTTTCACTGCAAAATTGAGGTGTGACCACGTTGCGTTTTGCGCCGTTTCCTGTCGCGGGCACTATGCCGACCCGCACAAGTGAGGTGCCATTTTTCTCGTAGGACTTTGGGGAACGCGGGGTGGGTGGAAATTTGTGGATCCACGCAGATTCCAGAACTTTCCATCACAGAAATATGGGGAAAATGTGTTTTTTTTGTCAATTTTTTACGTTTGCAAGGGATTCTGGGTAACAGACCATGGTGGGAGGCAGTCAAGTCACCCCATCCTGGATTCCCCTGGGTGTCTAGTTTTCAAAAATGTATAGGTTTGCTAGGTTTCCCTAGGTGCCGGCAGGGCTAGGGTTCAAAAACTACAGCTAGTCACTTTGCCAAAAAGGGGTCATTTTTCACTGCAAAATTGAGGTGTGACCACGTTGCGTTTTGCGCCGTTTCCTGTCGCGGGCACTATGCTGACCCGCACAAGTGAGGTACCATTTTTCTCGTAGGACTTTGGGGAATGCGGGGTGCGTGGAAATTTGTGGATCCACGCAGATTCCAGAACTTTCCATCACAGAAATGTGGGGAAAATGTGTTTTTTTTGTCAATTTTTTACGTTTGCAAGGGATTCTGGGTAACAGACCATGGTGGGAGGCAGTCAAGTCACCCCATCCTGGATGCCCCTGGGTGTCTAGTTTTCAAAAATGTATAGGTTTGCTAGGTTTCCCTAGGTGCCGGCAGGGCTAGGGTTAAAAAACTACAGCTAGTCACTTTGCCAGAAAGGGTCATTTTTCACTGCAAAATTGAGGTGTGACCACGTTGCGTTTTGCGCCGTTTCCAGTCGCGGGCACTATGCCGACCCGCACAAGTGAGGTACCATTTTTCTCGTAGGACATTGGGGAACGCGGGGTGGGTGGAAAATTGTGGATCCACGCAGATTCCAGAACTTTCCATCACAGAAATATGGGGAAAATGTGTTTTTTTTGTCAATTGTTTACGTTTGCAAGGGATTCTGGGTAACAGACCATGGTGGGAGGCAGTCAAGTCACCCCATCCTGGATTCCCCTGGGTGTCTAGTTTTCAAAAATGTATAGGTTTGCTAGGTTTCCCTAGGTGCCGGCAGGGCTAGGGTTCAAAAACTACAACTAGTCACTTTGCCAAAAAAGGGTCATTTTTCACTGCAAAATTGAGGTGTGACCACGTTGCGTTTTGCGCCGTTTCCTGTCGCGGGCACTATGCTGACCCGCACAAGTGAGGTACCATTTTTCTTGTAGGACTTTGGGGAACACGGGGTGCGTGGAAATTTGTGGATCCACGCAGATTCCAGAACTTTCCATCACAGAAATGTGGGGAAAATGTGTTTTTTTGGTCAATTTTTTACGTTTGCAAGGGATTCTGGATAACAGACCATGGTGGGAGGCAATCAAGTCACCCCATCCTCGATTCCCCTGGGTGTCTAGTTTACAAAAATGTATAGGTTTGCTAGGTTTCCCTAGGTGCCGGCAGGGCTAGGGTTAAAAAACTACAGCTTGTCACTTTGCCAAAAAAGGGTCATTTTTCACTGCAAAATTGAGGTGTGACCACGTTGCGTTTTGCGCCGTTTCCTGTCGCGGGCACTATGCCGACCCGCACAAGTGAGGTACCATTTTTCTCGTAGGACTTTGGGGAACGCGGGGTGGGTGGAAATTTGTGGATCCACGCAGATTCCAGAACTTTCCATCACAGAAATGTGGGGAAAATGTTTTTTTTGTCAATGTTTTACGTTTGCAAGGTATTCTGGGTAACAGACCATGGTGGGAGGCAGTCAAGTCACCCCATCCTGGATTCCCCTGGGTGTCTAGTTTTCAAAAATGTATAGGTTTGCTAGGTTTCCCTAGGTGCCGGCAGGGCTAGGGTTCAAAACCTACAGCTAGTCACTTTGCCAAAAAAGGGTCATTTTTCACTGCAAAATTGAGGTGTGACCACATTGCGTTTTGCGCCGTTTCCTGTCGCGGGCACTAGGCCGACCCGCACAAGTGAGGTACCATTCTTCTCGTAGGACTTTGGGGATCGCGGGGTGGGTGGAAATTTGTAGATCCACGCAGATTCCAGAACTTTCCATCACAGAAATGTGGGGAAAATGTGTTTTTTTTGTCAATTTTTTACGTTTGCAAGGGATTCTGGGTAACAGACCATGGTGGGAGGCAGTCAAGTCACCCCATCCTGGATTCCCCTGGGTGTCTAGTTTACAAATATTTATAGGTTTGCTAGGTTTCCCTAGGTGCCGGCAGGGCTAGGGTTCAAAAACTACAGCTCGACACTTTGCCAAAAAAGGGTCAATTTTCACTGCAAAATTGAGGTGTGACCACGTCGCGTTTTGCGCCGTTTCCTGTCGCGGGCACTAGGCCGACCCGCACAAGTGAGGTACCATTTTTCTCGTAGGACTTTGGGGAACGCAGGGTGGGTGGAAATTTGTGGATCCACGCAGATTCCAGAACTTTCCATCACAGAAATGTGGGGAAAATGTGTTTTTTTTGTCAATTTTTTACGTTTGCAAGGGATTCTGGATAACAGACCATGGTGGGAGGCAGTCAAGTCACCCCATCCTGGATTCCCCTGGGTGTCTAGTTTACAAAAATGTATAGGTTTGCTAGGTTTCCCTAGGTGCCGGCAGAGCTAGGGTTCAAAAACTACAGCTAGTCACTTTGCCAAAAAAGGGTCATTTTTCACTGCAAAATTGAGGTGTGACCACGTTGCGTTTTGCGCCGTTTCCTGTCGCGGGCACTATGCCGACCCGCACAAGTGAGGTACAATTTTTCTCGTAGGACTTTGGGGAACGCGGGGTGGGTGGAAATTTGTGGATCCACGCAGATTCCAGAACTTTCCATCACAGAAATGTGGGGAAAATGTTTTTTTTGTCAATTTTTTACGTTTGCAAGGGATTCTGGGTAACAGACCATGGTGGGAGGCAGTCAAGTCACCCCATCCTGGATTCCCCTGGGTGTCTAGTTTTCAAAAATGTATAGGTTTGCTAGGTTTCCCTAGGTGCTGGCAGGGCTAGGGTTCAAAAACTACAGCTAGTCACTTTGCCAAAAAAGGGTCATTTTTCACTGCAAAATTGAGGTGTGACCACGTTGCGTTTTGCGCCGTTTCCAGTCGCGGGCACTATGCCGACCCGCACAAGTGAGGTACCATTTTTCTTGTAGGACTTTGGGGAACGCGGGGTGCATGGAAATTTGTGGATCCACGCAGATTCCAGAACTTTCCATCACAGAAATGTGGGAAAAATGTGTTTTTTTTGTCAATTGTTTCCGTTTGCAAGTGATTCTGGGTAACAGACCATGGTGGGAGGCAGTCAAGTCACCCCATCCTGGATTCCCCTGGGTGTCTAGTTTTCAAAAATGTATAGGTTTGCTAGGTTTCCCTAGGTGCCGGCAGGGCTAGGGTTCAAAAACTACAGCTCGTCACTTTGCCAAAAAAGGGTCATTTTTCACTGCAAAATTGAGGTGTGACCACGTTGCGTTTTGCGCCGTTTCCTGTCGCGGGCACTAGGCCGACTCGCACAAGTGAGGTACCATTTTTCTTGTAGGACTTTGGGGAACGCGGGGTGGGTGGAAATTTGTGGATCCACGCAGATTCCAGAACTTTCCATCACAGAAATGTGGGGAAAATGTGTTTTTTTTGTCAATTTTTTACGCTTGCAAGGGATTCTGGGTAACAGACCATGGTGGGAGGCAGTCAAGTCACCCCATCCTGGATTCCCCTGGGTGTCTAGTTTACAAAAATGTATAGGTTTGCTAGGTTTCCCTAGGTGCCGGCAGGGCTAGGGTTCAAAAACTACAGCTAGTCACTTTGCCAAAAAAGGGTCATTTTTCACTGCAAAATTGAGGTGCGACCACGTTGCGTTTTGCGCCGTTTCCTGTCGCGGGCACTATGCCGACCCGCACAAGTGAGGTACCATTTGTCTTGTAGGACTTTGGGGAACGTGGGGTGGGTGGAAATTTGTGGATCCACGCAGATTCCAGAACTTTCCATCACAGAAATGTGGGGAAAATGTGTTTTTTTTGTCAATTTTTTACGTTTGCAAGGGATTCTGGGTAACCGACCATGGTGGGATGCAGTCAAGTCACCCCATCCTGGATTCCCCTCGGTGTCTAGTTTACAAAAATATATAGGTTTGCTAGGTTTCCCTAGGTGCCGGCAGGGCTAGGGTTCAAAACCTACAGCTCGTCACGCTGCCAAAAAAGGGTCATTTTTCACTGCAAAATTGAGGTGTGACCATGTTGCGTTTTGCGCCGTTTCCTGTCGCGGGCACTAGGCCGACCCGCACAAGTGAGGTACCATTTTTCTCCTAGGACTTTGGGGATCGCGGGGTGGGTGGAAATTTGTAGATCCACGCAGATTCCAGAACTTTCCATCACAGAAATGTGGGGAAAATGTGTTTTTTTTGTCAATTTTTTATGTTTGCAAGGGATTCTGGGTAACAGACCATGGCGGGAGGCAGTCAAGTCACCCCATCCTGGATTCCCCTGGGTGTCTAGTTTACAAAAATGTATAGGTTTGCTAGGTTTCCCTAGGTGCCGGCAGGGCTAGGGTTCAAAAACTACAGCTAGTCACTTTGCCAAAAAAGGGACATTTTTCACTGCAAAATTGAGGTGTGACCACGTTGCGTTTTGCGCCGTTTCCTGTCGTGGGCACTATGCCGACCCGCACAAGTGAGGTACAATTTTTCTCGTAGGACTTTGGAGAACGCGGGGTGGGTGGAAATTTGTGGATCCACGCAGATTCCAGAACTTTCCATCACAGAAATGTGGGGAAAATGTTTTTTTTGTCAATATTTTACGTTTGCAAGGGATTCTGGGTAACAGACCATGGTGGGAGGCAGTCAAGTCACCCCATCCTGGATTCCTCTGGGTGTCTAGTTTTCAAAAATGTATAGGTTTGCTAGGTTTCCCTAGGTGCTGGCAGGGCTAGGGTTCAAAAACTACAGCTAGTCACTTTGCCAAAAAAGGGTCATTTTTCACTGCAAAATTGAGGTGTGACCACGTTGCGTTTTGCGCCGTTTCCTGTCGCGGGCACTAGGCCGTCCCGCACAAGTGAGGTACCATTTTTCTTGTAGGACTTTGGGGAACGTGGGGTGGGTGGAAATTTGTGGATCCACGCAGATTCCAGAACTTTCCAACACAGAAATGTGGGGAAAATGTGTTTTTTTTGTCAATTGTTTACGTTTGCAAGGGATTCTGGGTAACAAACCATGGTGGGAGGCAGTCAAATCACCCCATCCTGAATTCCCCTGGGTGTCTAGTTTTCAAAAATGTATAGGTTTGCTAGGTTTCTCTAGGTGCCGGCAGGGCTAGGGTTAAAAAACTACAGCTCATCACTTTGCCAAAAAAGGGTCATTTTTCACTGCAAAATTGAGGTGTGACCACGTTGCGTTTTGCGCCGTTTCCAGTCGCGGGCACTATGCCGACCCGCACAAGTGAGGTACCATTTTTCTTGTAGGACTTTGGGGAACGCGGGGTGCATGGAAATTTGTGGATCCACGCAGATTCCAGAACTTTCCATCACAGAAATGTGGGAAAAATGTGGTTTTTTTGTCAATTGTTTCCGTTTGCAAGGGATTCTGGGTAACAGACCATGGTGGGAGGCAGTCAAGTCACCCCATCCTGGATTCCCCTGGGTGTCTAGTTTTCAAAAATGTATAGGTTTGCTAGGTTTCCCTAGGTGCCGGCAGGGCTAGGGTTCAAAAACTACAGCTCGTCACTTTGCCAAAAAAGGGTCATTTTTCACTGCAAAATTGAGGTGTGACCACGTTGCGTTTTGCGCCGTTTCCTGTCGCGGGCACTAGGCCGACTCGCACAAGTGAGGTACCATTTTTCTTGTAGGACTTTGGGGAACGCGGGGTGGGTGGAAATTTGTGGATCCACGCAGATTCCAGAACTTTCCATCACAGAAATGTGGGGAAAATGTGTTTTTTTTGTCAATTTTTTACGCTTGCAAGGGATTCTGGGTAACAGACCATGGTGGGAGGCAGTCAAGTCACCCCATCCTGGATTCCCCTGGGTGTCTAGTTTACAAAAATGTATAGGTTTGCTAGGTTTCCCTAGGTGCCGGCAGGGCTAGGGTTCAAAAACTACAGCTAGTCACTTTGCCAAAAAAGGGTCATTTTTCACTGCAAAATTGAGGTGCGACCACGTTGCGTTTTGCGCCGTTTCCTGTCGCGGGCACTATGCCGACCCGCACAAGTGAGGTACCATTTGTCTTGTAGGACTTTGGGGAACGTGGGGTGGGTGGAAATTTGTGGATCCACGCAGATTCCAGAACTTTCCATCACAGAAATGTGGGGAAAATGTGTTTTTTTTGTCAATTTTTTACGTTTGCAAGGGATTCTGGGTAACCGACCATGGTGGGATGCAGTCAAGTCACCCCATCCTGGATTCCCCTCGGTGTCTAGTTTACAAAAATATATAGGTTTGCTAGGTTTCCCTAGGTGCCGGCAGGGCTAGGGTTCAAAACCTACAGCTCGTCACGCTGCCAAAAAAGGGTCATTTTTCACTGCAAAATTGAGGTGTGACCATGTTGCGTTTTGCGCCGTTTCCTGTCGCGGGCACTAGGCCGACCCGCACAAGTGAGGTACCATTTTTCTCCTAGGACTTTGGGGATCGCGGGGTGGGTGGAAATTTGTAGATCCACGCAGATTCCAGAACTTTCCATCACAGAAATGTGGGGAAAATGAGTTTTTTTTGTCAATTTTTTATGTTTGCAAGGGATTCTGGGTAACAGACCATGGCGGGAGGCAGTCAAGTCACCCCATCCTGGATTCCCCTGGGTGTCTAGTTTACAAAAATGTATAGGTTTGCTAGGTTTCCCTAGGTGCCGGCAGGGCTAGGGTTCAAAAACTACAGCTAGTCACTTTGCCAAAAAAGGGACATTTTTCACTGCAAAATTGAGGTGTGACCACGTTGCGTTTTGCGCCGTTTCCTGTCGTGGGCACTATGCCGACCCGCACAAGTGAGGTACAATTTTTCTCGTAGGACTTTGGAGAACGCGGGGTGGGTGGAAATTTGTGGATCCACGCAGATTCCAGAACTTTCCATCACAGAAATGTGGGGAAAATGTTTTTTTTGTCAATATTTTACGTTTGCAAGGGATTCTGGGTAACAGACCATGGTGGGAGGCAGTCAAGTCACCCCATCCTGGATTCCTCTGGGTGTCTAGTTTTCAAAAATGTATAGGTTTGCTAGGTTTCCCTAGGTGCTGGCAGGGCTAGGGTTCAAAAACTACAGCTAGTCACTTTGCCAAAAAAGGGTCATTTTTCACTGCAAAATTGAGGTGTGACCACGTTGCGTTTTGCGCCGTTTCCTGTCGCGGGCACTAGGCCGTCCCGCACAAGTGAGGTACCATTTTTCTTGTAGGACTTTGGGGAACGTGGGGTGGGTGGAAATTTGTGGATCCACGCAGATTCCAGAACTTTCCAACACAGAAATGTGGGGAAAATGTGTTTTTTTTGTCAATTGTTTACGTTTGCAAGGGATTCTGGGTAACAAACCATGGTGGGAGGCAGTCAAATCACCCCATCCTGAATTCCCCTGGGTGTCTAGTTTTCAAAAATGTATAGGTTTGCTAGGTTTCTCTAGGTGCCGGCAGGGCTAGGGTTAAAAAACTACAGCTCATCACTTTGCCAAAAAAGGGTCATTTTTCACTGCAAAATTGAGGTGTGACCACGTTGCGTTTTGCGCCGTTTCCAGTCGCGGGCACTATGCCGACCCGCACAAGTGAGGTACCATTTTTCTTGTAGGACTTTGGGGAACGCGGGGTGCATGGAAATTTGTGGATCCACGCAGATTCCAGAACTTTCCATCACAGAAATGTGGGAAAAATGTGGTTTTTTTGTCAATTGTTTCCGTTTGCAAGGGATTCTGGGTAACAGACCATGGTGGGAGGCAGTCAAGTCACCCCATCCTGGATTCCCCTGGGTGTCTAGTTTTCAAAAATGTATAGGTTTGCTAGGTTTCCCTAGGTGCCGGCAGGGCTAGGGTTCAAAAACTACAGCTCGTCATTTTGCCAAAAAAGGGTCATTTTTCACTGCAAAATTGAGGTGTGACCACGTTGCGTTTTGCGCCGTTTCCTGTCGCGGGCACTAGGCCGACTCGCACAAGTGAGGTACCATTTTTCTTGTAGGACTTTGGGGAACGCGGGGTGGGTGGAAATTTGTGGATCCACGCAGATTCCAGAACTTTCCATCACAGAAATGTGGGGAAAATGTGTTTTTTTTGTCAATTTTTTACGCTTGCAAGGGATTTTGGGTAACAGACCATGGTGGGAGGCAGTCAAGTCACCCCATCCTGGATTCCCCTGGGTGTCTAGTTTACAAAAATGTATAGGTTTGCTAGGTTTCCCTAGGTGCCGGCAGGGCTAGGGTTCAAAAACTACAGCTAGTCACTTTGCCAAAAAAGGGTCATTTTTCACTGCAAAATTGAGGTGCGACCACGTTGCGTTTTGCGCCGTTTCCTGTCGCGGGCACTATGCCGACCCGCACAAGTGAGGTACCATTTGTCTTGTAGGACTTTGGGGAACGTGGGGTGGGTGGAAATTTGTGGATCCACGCAGATTCCAGAACTTTCCATCACAGAAATGTGGGGAAAATGTGTTTTTTTTGTCAATTTTTTACGTTTGCAAGGGATTCTGGGTAACCGACCATGGTGGGATGCAGTCAAGTCACCCCATCCTGGATTCCCCTCGGTGTCTAGTTTACAAAAATATATAGGTTTGCTAGGTTTCCCTAGGTGCCGGCAGGGCTAGGGTTCAAAACCTACAGCTCGTCACGTTGCCAAAAAAGGGTCATTTTTCACTGCAAAATTGAGGTGTGACCATGTTGCGTTTTGCGCCGTTTCCTGTCGCGGGCACCAGGCCGACCCGCACAAGTGAGGTACCATTTTTCTCCTAGGACTTTGGGGATCGCGGGGTGGGTGGAAATTTGTGGATCCACGCAGATTCCAGAACTTTCCAACACAGAAATGTGGGGAAAATGTGTTTTTTTTGTCAATTGTTTACGTTTGCAAGGGATTCTGGGTAACAAACCATGGTGGGAGGCAGTCAAATCACCCCATCCTGGATTCCCCTGGGTGTCTAGTTTTCAAAAATGTATAGGTTTGCTAGGTTTCCCTAGGTGCCGGCAGGGCTAGGGTTCAAAAACTACAGCTAGTCACTTTGCCAAAAAGGGTCATTTTTCACTGCAAAATTGAGGTGTGACCACGTTGCGTTTTGCGCCGTTTCCTGTCGCGGGCACTATGCCGACCCGCACAAGTGAGGTACCATTTTTCTCGTAGGACTTTGGGGAACGCGGGGTGCGTGGAAATTTGTGGATCCACGCAGATTCCAGAACTTTCCATCACAGAAATGTGGGGAAAATGTGTTTTTTTTGTCAATTGTTTACGTTTGCAAGGGATTCTGGGTAACAGACCATGGTGGGAGGCAGTCAAGTCACCCCATCCTGGATTCCCCTGGGTGTCTAGTTTTCAAAAATGTATAGGTTTGCTAGGTTTCCCTAGGTGCCGGCAGGGCTAGGGTTCAAAAACTACAGCTCGTCACTTTGCCAAAAAAGGGTCATTTTTCACTGCAAAATTGAGGTGTGACCACGTTGCGTTTAGTGCCGTTTCCTGTCGCGGGCACTAGGCCGACCCGCACAAGTGAGGTACCATTTTTCTCGTAGGACTTTGGGGAATGCGGGGTGGGTGGAAATTTGTGGATCCACGCAGATTCCAGAACTTTCCATCACAGAAATGTGGGGAAAATGTGTTTTTTTGTCAATTTTTTACATTTGCAAGGGATTCTGGATAACAGACCATGGTGGGAGGCAGTCAAGTCACCCCATCCTGGATTCCCCTGGTTGTCTAGTTTACAAAAATGTATAGGTTTGCTAGGTTTCCCTAGGTGCCGGCAGGGCTAGGGTTCAAAAACTACAGCTAGTCACTTTGCCAAAAAATGGTCATTTTTCACTGCAAAATTGAGGTGTGACCACGTTGCGTTTTGCGCCGTTTCCTGTCGCGGGCACTATGCCGACCCGCACAAGTGAGGTACCATTTTTCTCGTAGGACTTTGGGGAACGCGGGGTGGGTGGAAATTTGTGGATCCACGCAGATTCCAGAACTTTCCATCACAGAAATGTGGGGAAAATGTTTTTTTTGTCAATATTTTACGTTTGCAAGGTATTCTGGGTAACAGACCATGGTGGGAGGCAGTCAAGTCACCCCATCCTGGATTCCCCTGGGTGTCTAGTTTTCAAAAATGTATAGGTTTGCTAGGTTTCCCTAGGTGCCGGCAGGGCTAGGGTTCAAAAACTACAGCTCGTCATTTTGCCAAAAAAGGGTCATTTTTCACTGCAAAATTGAGGTGTGACCACGTTGCGTTTTGCGCCGTTTCCTTTCGTGGGCACTATGCCGACCCGCACAAGTGAGGTACCATTTTTCTCATAGGACATTGGGGAACGCGGGGTGGGTGGAAATTTGTGGATCCACGCAGATTCCAGAACTTTCCATCACAGAAATATGGGGAAAATGTGTTTTTTTTGTCAATTTTTTACGTTTGCAAGGGATTCTGGGTAACAGACCATGGTGGGAGGCAGTCAAGTCACCCCATCCTGGATTTCCCTGGGTGTCTAGTTTTCAAAAATATATAGGTTTGCTAGGTTTCCCTAGGTGCCGGCAGGGCTAGGGTTCAAAAACTACAGCTAGTCACTTTGCCAAAAAGGGGTCATTTTTCACTGCAAAATTGAGGTGTGACCACGTTGCGTTTTGCGCCGTTTCCTGTCGCGGGCACTATGCTGACCCGCACAAGTGAGGTACCATTTTTCTCGTAGGACTTTGGGGAACGCGGGGTGCGTGGAAATTTGTGGATCCACGCAGATTCCAGAACTTTCCATCACAGAAATGTGGGGAAAATGTGTTTTTTTTGTCAATTTTTTACGTTTGCAAGGGATTCTGGGTAACAGACCATGGTGGGAGGCAGTCAAGTCACCCCATCCTGGATGCCCCTGGGTGTCTAGTTTTCAAAAATGTATAGGTTTGCTAGGTTTCCCTAGGTGCCGGCAGGGCTAGGGTTAAAAAACTACAGCTAGTCACTTTGCCAAAAAGGGTCATTTTTCACTGCAAAATTGAGGTGTGACCACGTTGCGTTTTGCGCCGTTTCCTGTCGCGGGCACTAGGCCGACCCGCACAAGTGAGGTACCATTTTTCTCGTAGGACTTTGGGGAACGTGGGGTGGGTGGAAATTTGTGGATCCACGCAGATTCCAGAACTTTCCAACACAGAAATGTGGGGAAAATGTGTTTTGTTTGTCAATTGTTTACGTTTGCAAGGGATTCTGGGTAACAAACCATGGTGGGAGGCAGTCAAATCACCCCATCCTGGATTCCCCTGGGTGTCTAGTTTTCAAAAATGTATAGGTTTGCTAGGTTTCCCTAGGTGCCGGCAGGGCTAGGGTTAAAAAACTACAGCTCATCACTTTGCCAAAAAAGGGTCATTTTTCACTGCAAAATTGAGGTGTGACCACGTTGCGTTTTGCGCCGTTTCCAGTCGCGGGCACTATGCCGACCCGCACAAGTGAGGTACCATTTTTCTCGTAGGACATTGGGGAACGCGGGGTGGGTGGAAAATTGTGGATCCACGCAGATTCCAGAACTTTCCATCACAGAAATATGGGGAAAATGTGTTTTTTTTGTCAATTGTTTACGTTTGCAAGGGATTCTGGGTAACAGACCATCGTGGGAGGCAGTCAAGTCACCCCATCCTGGATTTCCCTGGGTGCCTAGTTTACAAAAATGTATAGGTTTGCTAGGTTTCCCTAGGTGCCGGCAGGGCTAGGGTTCAAAAACTACAGCTCGTCACTTTGCCAAAAAAGGGTCATTTTTCACTGCAAAATTGAGGTGTGACCACGTCGCGTTTTGCGCCGTTTCCTGTCGTGGGCACTAGGCCGACCCCCACAAGTGAGGTACCATTTTTCTCGTAGGACTTTGGGGAACGCGGGGTGGGTGGAAATTTGTGGATCCACGCAGATTCCAGAACTTTCCATCACAGAAATGTGGGGAAAATGTGTTTTTTTGTCAATTTTTTACGTTTGCAAGGGATTCTGGGTAACAGACCATGGTGGGAGGCAGTCAAGTCACCCCATCCTGGATTCCCCTGGGTGTCTAGTTTTCAAAAATGTATAGGTTTGCTAGGTTTCCCTAGGTGCCGGCAGGGCTAGGGTTCAAAAACTACAGCTAGTCACTTTGCCAAAAAGGGGTCATTTTTCACTGCAAAATTGAGGTGTGACCACGTTGCGTTTTGCGCCGTTTCCTGTCGCGGGAACTATGCCGACCCGCACAAGTGAGGTACCATTTTTCTTGTAGGACTTTGGGGAACGTGGGGTGGGTGGAAATTTGTGGATCCACGCAGATTCCAGAACTTTCCAACACAGAAATGTGGGGAAAATGTGTTTTTTTTGTCAATTGCTTACGTTTGCAAGGGATTCTGGGTAACAGACCATGGTGGGAGGCAGTCAAGTCACCCCATCCTGGATTCCCCTGGGTGCCTAGTTTACAAAAATGTATAGGTTTGCTAGGTTTTCCTAGGTGCCGGCAGGGCTAGGGTTAAAAAACTACAGCTCGTCACTTTGCCAAAAAAGGGTCATTTTTCACTGCAAAATTGAGGTGTGACCACGTTGCGTTTTGCGGCGTTTCCTGTTGCGGGCACTATGCCGACCCGCACAAGTGAGATACCATTTTTCTCGTAGGACTTTGGGGAACGCGGGGTGGGTGGAAATTTGTGGATCCACGCAGATTCCAGAACTTTCCATCACAGAAATGTGGGGAATATGTGTTTTTTTGTCAATTTTTTATGTTTGCAAGGGATTCTGGGTAACAGACCATGGTGGGAGGCAGTCAAGTCACCCTATCCTGGATTCCCCTGGGTGTGTAGTTTACAAAAATGTATAGGTTTGCTAGGTTTCCCTAGGTGCCGGCAGGGCTAGGGTTCAAAAACTACAGCTAGTCACTTTGCCAAAAAATGGTCATTTTTCACTGCAAAATTGAGGTGTGACCACGTTGCGTTTTGCGCCGTTTCCTGTCGCAGGCACTATGCCGACCCGCACAAGTGAGGTACAATTTTTCTCATAGGACTTTGGGGAACGCGGGGTGGGTGGAAATTTGTGGATCCACGCAGATTTCAGAACTTTCCATCACAGAAATGTGGGGAAAATGTTTTTTTTGTCAATATTTTACGTTTGCAAGGGATTCTGGGTAACAGACCATGGTGGGAGGCAGTCAAGTCACCCCATCCTGGATTCCCCTGGGTGTCTAGTTTACAAAAATGTATAGGTTTGCTAGGTTTCCCTAGGTGCCGGCAGGGCTAGGGTTCAAAAACTACAGCTAGTCACTTTGCCAAAAAAGGGTCATTTTTCACTGCAAAATTGAGGTGTGACCACGTTGCGTTTTGCGCCG
>NW_028187975.1:0-10000 GCF_964204655.1 Triturus cristatus | reverse complement strand
TCTTTACTACCCCACTACCCTCTACTACCCTCGACTACCCCACTTCCCCTCTACTACCCCACTACCCTACTACCTCTCTACCCTACTACCCCTCTCTACCCCACTACCCCACTACCCTACTACCCCTCTACTACCACACTACCCTCTACCCCTACTATCCCTCTATTACCCCACTACCCCCCTACTACACCACTACCCTTCTATCCCTCTACTACCCCACTAGCCCCCTACACCCCACTACCCACTACCCCTCTACTACCCGACTACCCTACTACCAATCTACTACCCTACTACCCCACTACCCAACTACCTCATTACTTCCGCACTACCCCTCTACTACCCCACTACCCTTATTACCCCTCTACTACACCACTACCCTGCTACCTCTCCTCTACTACTTACTACCCACTACCCTACTACCCTACTACCCCACTACCCCACTACCCTACTACCCTACTAACCCACTACCCTAATACCCTACTACCCCACTGCCCTACTCCCTCTACCCTCTACTACCCCTCTACGCCTCTAACCCACTATCCCACCCCTCTACTACCCCACTGCCATACTACCCCTCTACTACCCCATGACCCTACTACTCTACTACCCCTCTACTACCCAACTGCCCTACTACCCCATTACCCTACTATCCCACAACCCCCTAATACCCCACTAACCCACTACCCCTCTACTACCCATCTTCTACCCTACTACCCCTCTACTACCTCACTACCCTACTACCCGTCTACTACCCCTCTACTACCCCACTACTATCCCCCTACTACCCCTCTATTACACTTCTACCCTTCTACTACCCCACTACTACCCCTCTACTACCCTTCTACTACCCCTCTACCCCTCTACTACCCCACTACCCCACTACCCTACTACCCCTCAACTACCCCATTACCCTACTACCCCTATTCTACCCCACTGCCCTACTACCCTACTACTCCTCTACTACCCCACTTCCCTATTACCCCTCTACTACCCCACTACCCCACTACCCTACTACCCCACTACTTCCCCACCACCCCACTACCCAACTTCCCCTCTATTACCTAACTACACCACTACCCCCCTACTACCCTACTATCTTACTAACCCTCTACCCTAATACCCTACTACCCCACTATCCTACTACCCATCTACCCCTCTAGCCTACTACCCCTCTACAACCCAGCTACCCTACTACTCCTCTACAACCCCACTACCCTACTACCCCTCTACTACCCACTACCCTACTACCCCTCTACCCTACTACCCCTCTACTACCCCACTATCCCTCTACTACCCCACTACCCCTCTACTACCCCACTAACCCTCTACTATGTCACTACCTCACTACACCTTCTACCCCTCTACTACCCCATGACCCTACTACCCCTCTACTACCCAACTACCCCCTACTACCCTACTACCCCACTACCCTACTACCCCATTACCCTACTACTCCTCTACTACCCCACTACCCCTGTACTACCCCACTACACCCCTACTACCCTACTAACCTAGTACCCCACAACACCCCTACTACACTACTACCCCTCTACTACCCCACTACCCCTCTACTACCCCTCCACTACCCCACTAATATCCTACTTCCCCACTCCCCCTCTACTATCCCTCTACTACCCCAATACCCCACTACCCTCTACTACCCCACTACCCCTTTACTATCCCTCTATTACCCCACTACCACACTACCCCCCTACTTCCCTACTACCCTACGACCCCACTACCCTACTACTCCACTACCCTACTACCCCTTTACTACCACAATACCCCTTTACTACCGCACTACCCCCTACTACCCTACTACCCCGTAACCCTACTACCACACTACTACCCCACTACCCTACTACCCCTCTACTAACCTACTACCCTACTACACTACTACCCCTCTACTACCCTACTACCCCTCTACTACCCCACTACTACCCCACTACCACCCCACAACCCCACTACCCCTCTACTATCCCACTACCCCTCTACTACCCCTCTATTACCCACTGCCCCACTACCCCTCTACTACCACTCTACTGCCCCACTACTACCCTACTACCCTACTACCCCACTACCCCTCTACTACCCATCTACTACCCCTCTACTACCCCTCTATTACCCAATAACCCACTACCCTCTACTATCCCACTACCCCTCTACTACCCCACTACCCTACTACCCCTCTACCCTACTACCCCTCATCTACCCCACTACCCCACTACCCTAATACCCTACTACCCCACTACCCTACTACCCCGCTACTACCCCACTACCCCTCTACTACCCCACTTCCCCTCTACTACCCCACTACCCTACTTCCCCTCTACTACCCCACTACCCTACTTCCCCTCTACTACCCCACTACCCTACTAACCATCTACTACCCCACTACCCCACTATCCAACTACCCCTCTACTATCCCAAAACCCCTCTACTACCCCACTACCCTACTACCCCTCTACTACCCCACTACCCTACTACCGCACTACCCCCTACTACTCTACTACCCCACTAACCTACTACCCCACTACCCTATACCCCTCTACTACCCCACTACCCCACTACCCTAATACCCCTCTACTGCCCCACTAATCTTCTACCCCCTCTACTACCCCACTACGCCACTACCCTACTACCCTACTACCCTACTACCCCACTACCCCCTACACTAACCTACTTCCCCACTACCCTAGTACCCCTCTACTACCCCACTACCCCACTACCCTACTACCACTCTACTACCCATCTACCCTACTACTCTACTACCCCACTACCCCACTACCCCCCTACTACCCCACTACCCTACTACCTCACTACCCTACTACGTGACTTCCCTACTACCCCTCTACTACCCCACTACCCTACTACCCCTCCTCTACTACCCCACTACTACCCTACTACCCCACTACCCCACTACCTCTCTAGTACTCCTCTACTACCACACTTCCCCCACTACCCCTCTACTACCCCTCCACTACCCCACTTCCCCTCTACTACCCCACTACCCTACTACCCCTCTACCCTACTACCCCTCTATTACCCCACTACCCCACTACCCTACTACCCCTCTACTACCACACTACCCCTCTACCCTACTATCCCTCTATTACCCCACTAACCCCCTACTACACCACTACCCTACTATCCCTCTACTACCCCATTAGCCCTCTACTACCCCACTACCCTACTAACCCTCTACTACCCGACTACCCTACTACCACTCTACTACCCTACTACCCACTACCCAACTACCCCATTACTTCCCAACTACCCCTCTACTACCCCACTACCCTTATTACCCCTCTACTACACAACTACCCTGCTACCTCTCTACTACCCCACAACGCTACTATCCCTCTACTACACTACCGCACTACCATACTACCCTCTACTACCCACTACCCTACTACCCTACTACCCCACTACCCTACTACCCTACTAACCCACTACCCTAATACCCTACTACCCCACTGCCCTACTACCCCTCTACCCCTCTACTTACCCCACTACCCTACTACCCCTCTACAACCCCACTACCCTACTACCCCTCTACTACCTCTCTACCCTACTACCCCTCTACTACCCCACTACCCCTCTACTACCCTCTACTACCCTACTACCCCTCTACTACCCCACTACCCCTCCACTACCCCACTACCCCTCTACTACCCCACTATGTCACTACACCTACTACCCCTCTACTACCCCATGACCCTACTACCCCTCTACTAACCAACTACCCACTACCCCACTACCACCTACTACCCTACTACCCTACTACCCTACTACCCCACTACCTTACTACCCCATTACCCTCTACTACCCCACTACCCCTGTACTACCCCACTACACCCCTACTACCCTAGTATCCCACAACCCTACTACCCTACTACCCCTCTACTACCCACTAGCCTACTACCCCTCTACTACCCTACTACCCTACTACACTACTAGCCCTCTACTACCCCACTACCCCTCTATTACCCCTCCACTACCCCACTACTACCCCACTACCCCTCTACTACCCCTCTACTACCCCCACTACCCTCAACTACCCCTCTATTACCCCACTACCCCCCTACTACCCTATGACCCCACTACCCTACTACTCCACTACCCTACTACCCCTCTACTACCCCACTACCCTACTACCCCTCTACTACCCTACTACCCTACTACACAACTACCCCTCTACTACCCCACTACCCCTCTATTACCCCTCCACTACCCCACTACTACCCCACTTCCCCTCTTCTACCCCTCTACTACCCCTCTACTACCCCACTACCCCTCAACTACCCCTCTATTACCCCACTACCCCACTACTACCCTATGACCCCACTACCCTACAACCCCACTACCCTACTACCCCTCTACTACCCCACTACCCTACTATCCCTCTACTACCCCTCTACCCTACTACCCCTCTACTACCCAACTATCCTCTACTACCCACTACCCCACTACCCCTCTACTACCCCACTACCCCTCTACTATGTCACTATGTCACTACACCTTCTACCCCTCTACTACCCCATGACCCTACTACCCTACTACCCATCTACTACCCAACTACCCCCTACTACCCTACTACCCCACTACCCTACTACCCCATTACCCTACTACCCCTCTACTACCCCACTACCCCTGTACTACCCCACTACACCCCTACTACCATACTAACCTAGTACCCCACAACACTACTACCCCTCTACTACCCCACTACCCTACTACCCCTCTACTACCCTACTACCCTACTACACTACTACCCCTCTACTACCCCACTACCCCTCTACTACCCCTCCACTACCCCACTAATATCACACTTCCCCACTCCCCCTCTACTATCCCTCTACTATCCCACTACTCCACTACCCCTCTACTACCCCACTACCCCTTTACTATCCCTCTATTACCCCACTACCACACTACCCCCTACTTCCCTACTACCCTACGACCCCACTACCCTACTACTCCACTACCCTACTACCCCTCTACTACCACAATACCCCTGTACTATTGACTACCCCCTACTACCCTACTACCCCGTAACCCTACTACCACACTACTACCCCACTACCCTACTACCCCTCTACTAACCTACTACCCTACTACACTACTACCCCTCTACTACCCTACTACCCCACTACTACCCCACAAACCCACTACCCCTCTACAATCCCACTACCCCTCTACTACCCCTCTATTACCCCACTGCCCCTCTACTACCACTCTACTGCCCCACTACTACCCTACCACCCCACTACCCCTCTACTACCCATCTACTACCCCTCTACTACCCCTCTATTACCCCACTAACCCACTACCCCTCTACTATCCCACTACCCCTCTACTACCCCTCTACTACCCCACTACCCTTCTACTACCCCACTACCCTACTACCCCTCTACCCTACTACCACTCTACTACCCCACTACCTCACTACCCTACTACACCTCATCTACCCCACTACCCCACTACCCTACTACCCTACTACCCCACTACCCTACTACCCCTCTACTACCCCACTACCCCTCTACTACCCCACTTCCCCTCTACTACCCCACTACCCTACTTCCCCTCTACTACCCCACTACCCTACTAACCCTCTACTACCCCACTACCCCACTATCCAACTACCCCTCTACTATCCCACTACCCCTCTACTACCCCACTACCCTACTACCCCTCTACTACCCCACTACCCTACTACCGCCCTACCCCCCTACTACTCTACTACCCCACTAACCTACTACCCCACTACCCAAGTACCCCTCTACTACCCCACTCCCCCACTACCCTAATACCCCTCTACTGCCCCACTAATCTACTACCCCCGACTACCCCACTACCCCCCTACCCTACTACCTCACTACCCTACTACACCACTTCCCTGCTAACCCTCAAATACCCCACTACCCCTCTACTACCCCACTACGCCACTACCCCCTACTACCCTACTACCCTACTACCCCCACTACCCTACTACCCCACTAACCTACTTCCCGACTACCCTAGTACCCCTCTACTACCCCACTACCCCACTACCCTACTACCACTCTACTACCCATATACCCTACTACTCTACTACCCCACTACCCCACTACCCCCCTACTACCCCACTACCCTACTACCTCACTACCCTACTACATGACTTCCCTACTACCCCACTACCCTACTACCCCTCTACTACCCCACTACCCTACTACCCCACTACCCCGCTAGTACTCCTCTACTACCCCACTTCCCCTCTACTACCCCACTACCCTACTACCCCTCTACCCTACTACTCCTCTATTACCCCACTACCCTACTACCCCTCTACTACCACACTACCCCTCTACCCTACTATCCCTCTATTACCCCACTAACCCCCTACTACACCACTACCCTACTATCCCTCTACTACCCCACTAGCCCTCTACTACCCCCCTACCCTACCACCCCTCTACTACCCGACTACCCTACTACCACTCTACTACCCTACTACCCCACTACCCAACTACCCCATTACTTCCCCACTACCCCTCTACTACCCCACTACCCTTATTACCCCTCTACTACACCACTACCCTGCTACCTCTCTACTACCCCACTACGCTACTATCCCTCTACTACCACACTACCGCACTACCATACTACCCCTCTACTACCCACTACCCTACTACCCTACTACCTCACTACCCCACTACCCTACTACCCTACTAACCCACTACCCTAATACCCTACTACCCCACTGCCCTACTACCCCTCTACCCCTCTACTACCCCACTACCCTACTACCCCTCTACAACCCCACTACCCTACTACCCCTCTACTACCTCTCTACCCTACTACCCCTCTACTACCCCACTACCCCTCTACTACCCCTCTACTACCCCACTACCCCTCTACTACCCCACTACCCCTCCACTACCCCTCCACTACCCCTCTACTACCCCACTATGTCACTACACCGACTACCCCTCTACTACCCCACGACCATACTACCCCTCTACTAACCAACTACCCCACTACCCCACTACCCCCTACTGCCCTACTACCCTACTACCCCACTACCTTACTACCCCATTACTCCTCTACTACCCCACTACCCCTGTACTACCCCACTACACCCCTACTACCTTAGTATCCCACAACCCTACTACCCTACTACCCCTCTACTACCCCACTACCCTACTACCCCTCTACTACCCTACTACCCTACTACACTACTACCCCTCTACTACCCCACTACCCCTCTATTACCCCTCCACTACCCCACTACTACCCCACTACCCCTCTACTACCCCTCTACTACCCCTCTACTACCCCCACTACCCCTCAACTACCCCTCTATTACCCCACTACCCCCCTACTACCCTACTACCCTACGACCCCACTACCCTACTACTCCACTACCCTACTACCCCTCTACCACCCAACTACCCTACTACCCCTCTACTACCCTACTACCCTACTACACAACTACCCCTCTACTACCCCACTACCCCTCCATTACCCATCCAATACCCCACTACTACCCCACTCACTACCCCTCTACTACCCCTCTACTACCCCTCTACTACCCCACTACCCCTCAACTACCCCTCTATTACCCCACTACCCCACTACCCCCTACTATTCGCAACCCTACTACCTCTCTACTACCCCACTATCCTACTACCCTTCTACTAACCTACTACCCTACTACACTACTACCCCTCTACCACCCTAATACCCCTCTACTACCCCACTACTACCCCACTACTACCCCACTACCCCTCTACTATCCCACTACCCTTCTACTACCCCTCTATTACTCCACTACCCCTCTACTACCCCTCTACTGCCCCACTACTACCCTACTACCCCACTACCCCTCTACTACCCATCTACTACCCCTCTACTACCCCTCTATTACCCCACTAACCCACTACCCCTCTGCTATCCCACTACCCCTCTACTACCCCTCTACTACCTCACTACCCCTCTACTACCCCACTACCTTACTACCCATCTACCCTACTACCACTCTACTACCCCACTACCTCACTACCCTACTACCCCTCTACTACCCCACTTCCCCTCTACTACCCCACTACCCTACTACCCCTCTACTACCCCACTACCCTACTACCTCTCTACTACCCCACTACCCCACTATCCAACTACCCCTCTACTATCCCACTACCCCTCTACCACCCCACTACCCTACTACACCTCTACTACCCCACTACCCTACTACCCCACTACCCCCCTACTACTCTACTACCCCACTAACCTACTACCCCACTACCCTAGTACCCCTCTACTACCCCACTACCCTACTACCCCTCTACTGCCCCACTACTCTACTACCCCTCGACTACCCTACTACCCCCCTACTACCTCACTACCCTACTACCTCACTACCCTACTACACCACTTCCCTGCTACCCCTCAAATACCCCACTACCCCTCAAATACCCCACTACCCCCTACTACCCTACTACCCTACTACCCAACTACCCCCCTACTACCCTACTACCCCACTAACCTACTTCCCCACTACCTTAGCACCCGTCCACTACCCCACTACCCTACTACTCCTCTACTACCCATCTACCCTACTACTCTACTACCCCACTACCCCACTACCCCCCTACTACCTCACTACCCTACTACACGACTTCCCTACTACCCCTCTACTACCCCACTACCCTACTACCCCTCTACTACCCCACTACCCCTCTACTACTCCTCTACTACCCCACTACTACCCTACTACCCCACTACCCCACTACCTCTCCATTACCCTTCTACTACCTCACTTCCCCACTACCACTCTACTACCCCTCTATTACCCCACTACCCACTACCCCTCTACTACTCCACTACCCCTCTACTACCCCACTACCCCTCTACTACCCCACTACTCCTCTACCCTACTACCCCTCTACTACCCCACTACCCCCTACTACCCTACTACCCTACTACCCAACTACCCCCTACTACCCTACCCCCCTACTACCCTACTACCCCACTAACCTACTTCCCCACTACCTTAGCACCCCTCCACTACCCCACTACCCCACTACCCTACTACTCCTCTACTACCCATCTACCCTACTACTCTACTACCCCACTACCCCCCTACTACCCCACTACCCTACTACCTCACTACCCTACTACACGACTTCCCTACTACCCCTCTACTACCCCACTACCCTACTACCCCTCTACTACCCCACTACCCCTCTACTACTCCTCTACTACCCCACTACTACCCTACTACCCCACTACCCCACTACCTCTCCATTACCCTTCTACTACCTCACTTCCCCACTACCACTCTACTACCCCTCTATTACCCCACTACCCACTACCCCTCTACTACTCCACTACCCCTCTACTACCCCACTACCCCTCTACTACCCCACTACCCCTCTACCCTATTACCCCTCTACTACCCCACTACCCCACTACTCTACTACCCCTCTACTACCACACTACCTTACTACCCCTCTACTACCAGACTACCCTACTACCACTCTACTACCCTACTACCCCACTACCCAACTACCCCTTTACTTCCCCACTACCCCTCTACTACCCCACTACCCTTATTACCCCTCTACTACACCACTACCCTGCTACCCCTCTACTACCCCACTACCCTACTACCCCACTACCACCTACTACCCTACTACCCTACCACCCTACTACACCACTACCCTACTACCCCACTACCCTACTATCCCTCTACTACCACACTACCTCACTACCATACTACCCCTCTACTACCCCACTAACCTACTGCCCTACTACCGCACTACCCTACTACCCCTCTACTACCTCACTACCCCTTTACTACCACACTACCCCATACTACCCTACTACCTTACTACCCCACTACCCTACTACCACACTACCCTACCACTCCTCTACTACCCCAATACCCCACTACCCTACTACCCAACTACCCCACTACGCTACTACTCCTGTACTACCCCACTACCCCACTACCCCACTA